>NC_056726.1:1502074827-1502224827 GCF_019279795.1 Protopterus annectens
ATCCATACTGTTGCTGAAAGGAACCAAACTAAGGGCACAACAGTACATAATCCACTCACTCACTTACAGACCCCTGTGCCTGCTGGATGTCACCACATAGACAGACACAGGTGAGCAGGTGGTGTAATGTATAATGTTGTCAATACACCCATGCACAGGGCACAATGTCCCTGGCCACATGTGTGCCTATCTAACTGAAGTCAGCCACATCTGGCCATACTGGTAACTGCACACACATACCAAGGACAATAACAGTTATCTCACTGCTAGGACACTAGATACAGATAACAATATGAAGCAATATCACTCTGCAGGCCATGCATACTGTGCAACACAAGTCTGTTTTTTGTAATGCACAAGTATTGTGCCTGCAATCACATATGCAACAGACATAAATTGTGGCATGTGCGATAATTACTGTGAGCTATACCCTATAAGACTAGATAGGCAAGGGTTCTAATCTCACTCCAGCCCCCTTAGTGTGTATGTGACTTTGTGCATGTGTATATATTTCCCCCTGCAACACAATGTACATGACCTCATGGACTATTCACCTGCAATGGTTATGCACTTTTTGGCCCTGTAACTAGCTGCCGGCTTCCAAACCACCCTCCTTTACAAGGCCTGATGATGTCATCCACCTTAAGATCACAGACTGACAATCTAACATCAGACAAAAGCCATGGTGCATGTGTTAAATATTGTGAGCTGTAGTATAAAAGACTGGGTAGGTAGGGATTCTAATTTCACACTACCCAATTTTCTGTGTCTGTTTATCCTTATGGTATGCATATAATAACCTCTGTAACTTAGACATAGGTAGAGTTTAGTATCATTTTATTTGTAGCGGGTGATGTGGCCCCACCAAATGACTGACCACAACAAGGGCTATGGATTTCAACAAGCATAATATGTTTTAAACTAATAGTTCTAGCAGACATGAGGTGTGTTGCATGCATCGAGTACTGTGATCTGTAGTGTGAACCAATACATAGGTAAGTGTTCTAATCTGCATACAGGTAACTTGGACTATGTGTGTGCATGTCCTGTATGCAGTGAGTGGAAGTAGTGCTAGCCTGAATGTGGCCATATTTGTGTTTGAGGCTGTTACAGCATTATGCAACATGTTATGAAGCCATAGGACATGTGAACTTAACTAGCATAATGGCCATACAGCCCTCACAATAAGAGAAATCTTTATACCCCTTGGTACAGATCAGCACATATTCCCCCAGTCCAAGAGGGACTCAGGCAGATGCTGTGTGTTGAGATGATGGTCGCAAAGCCAATCATACAGATAGCATGCACTTCAAAGGCATGTTTAAGTCGGCTAGACAAATGTCTCCCACTAGCATGTAATAATAACATCACATAGTAGGTTAATGTCCTTACAATGAGTTATCCATCTACTATGCTTCCTACAGATAGGCAACATATGCACTCCAGCAGGATCACATGGCACCAAACACCTCTGAGTATTCAATATGCCACAGGTGGCTATGATACGTATTGCAGATAAAAAGCAGTGAGCACATACTGAAGATGTGAATTAACCTTGTGAGGGACCATACTGTTGTGTGCAAGTGCCAGTACTGCTTGAAAGGGTAAATCAACAAATGGCCATTGCACTCAGAAGTTGCCATGCTGAGGAAAGAGCATGTGGATGTTATGAGTATGGCACCTACTGGTGACAGTGCCCTCAGCTATACCATATGATTCCTGCTATACCACTGTAGAGACATGATGATCTGATGCGTCGCTAAGTCTGTATGCCCACTTTTCATCTCTGAGTATGTACATCACATGTTGGGACATGTTGGGACTGATGTGCTACTAACCAGGGATAATATGGTAGTTTTCACACACCACACACACTTGAGCCATTACACATGAAGGTATGGAAAAACAGTACTGCACCCTTTGATGGTCACTGTTCATTAGGATGTGGGGAATGCATTCACTGTTTTACCACCTATACCAACAGGTTTTGGGTGTAAATCTCAGACTGTCACTGCTGTACTGCCTGTGGCAGCTAGAACACCTATTATTGTGCACAATGGCACACTTGCCATGTCACTACACAGGCATATTATACAACTGTAGCAGCCACACAGGTTCCATGGAACACCAATACACAGTGTAGATAACATGTCCTCTGGAGTCAATGTAATGGCCATACAAATGTAGCCCATCTCCTAAATGCTGTGAAGGGGATGTGTATGTCCCCATACAGTGAGGTGTCAGATCTCACTGTGTACCACCTGCATTACCATGACAGGAGTAACACGTCTCACATGTTCTTCCCACCTACAACATCAATGTAGTATACATAGTACATACTGGGGAGACTGCTACGTAACACAGACAGTACACCCTACATAAAACAGACCCCATGCATATAAAGCATACATCTGCTGTGACACACATCATGTGCAGGTTACACAATGGGATGCAGAACACGACAAGCATAACTGATGTTCGCCAACTGTCTGAACCAGACACAGGATATTTATAGATGTGTCAACTCAATCACCACAACTTGTAGATGTGAAAGTTCTAAACATCCAAGTAACATGTATCAAGGGTAGCAGACCGTATCACAAATTATGAATGCATGGGTATGCTGACTGCCATCATCATCCTTGTTACACTGTTATACACATATGAACCTACGGAGCCATGCACATATGCTGCTGTACCTTGCTGAAGTCATATTTCTGCCGTGTTGCCATGCCATGCCGTGCCACTTTATTGATGCCATGTGTCCATAAGTTATCCTCTCAGACTCCTGGAAATGAAACATACGCAGGTCCATGACACATCTGTTACAGTATAACAATACCACCAGTACAACATCATGCAACATAAGGTACACAAAAGTATGTTGCATACTCATGCCACATGCCACCATACAGTATCTGTTGGTATCCACTACAAGTGCCATAGCAAAACAATACTGCATTACATGAGTACATGTCAAGTAATATAGTCACCCTGTGTATCAGACACATAGCATCATTTCCCTGAATCAATAGGAAGGATGACAGGGATGTGGCACAGGTATCATCACTTGCACAGATTGTTGAATGGGAGTGCAGGAGGCCTAGGGTGGCCCAAATGGTTGATGGCATGTGTGTGAGTCATGAATGGGAATGGGATAGAGGGAACATGTAGAAGTTCTGTGTGTGTCTGTAGGTGACCTGCATGTGACAGTGGTGTGTGAGCGTGTGCATATACACAGTCAACTCAGTGCTAGCCCTACTTGTTTGTATGTTGGACAGCTGTGGACCATCCATGGTAGAGGTCACAGTTCATTGTCTCTGGCCCTGAACACGGGAATTTGCTTCTGCCAGGAGTTGCACTGGCACCACCATGCCCAAGGTCAGAAGTGGTGCTAGTATCTGACAGTGACTGCTGTCTGCTGGGACCGTGTCCCCCATGGAACCACCCAGAACCATGAGCCCATTGCCTACCATGTCATGTTGTGGACAGCACACTCCCCTCTGTAATGCTGGATGTACTGCCACTACAGGAATGTGGCTGTGCATGGCCAGGTAGACTCTCAGCAGATGGTGTTAATGACTTATGCCCATGGGTTCGATGCCCAAATCCAACCAGATGTTCCAGCATAGGCACTGTATGATCCAAGACAGACACTGTCTCACCTCACCTCACCTTCTGTCCACTGCATCAGTGAATGTATCCAAGGTGCCCCAGATGTGATGGAGGCAGTCACTGATGTCAGACTGTGCTGCATCCATAACCCTAAGCATATGTCTGCTGTTCCATTCAGAATGTACCAGCCTCCATGACAGTCAGAAACATGCATCGTGTGACCTGTAATGTGACAGCTGCAACAGGTGGTGGATAGACAGCAGTCCTCCTACAAGCACCCCTGTCAATCTGCCTGTGTGGCTCCTCACCAGTTCTCTGGTTATGGCCAGTCTCTAAACTCACTGGAGCCATAGTTTCCACTGTCTTGTGCAATGTCTCCACTTTCTAACTGTCCAAAATCTTTGATCTGTGGGACTGGGTATGTGTAGGTATACTGACTGTGTGAGATGACAATGGGGGCAGCAGAGGGATGTCAACTCTAGTGCAGTTTCAGCCCCCAACATCTCCATCTGTGCCTCACTGTACCCACCATTATCTTCAGAGTCTGAAGAGATACTGACATCAGGTTGTGTGGGGAAGAGACTCCAACCTCCCGGTCACCTGTGAAAACCAAGACAAAAATAATACATTACTACCTGCACTATTATGTATGTGAAATCCACCAACAGTCATAATAATGAGGCTCAACAAGTGCATTACCAGTCTCATATCTTCTCATCTCTGCTTTCATGCACAACAGACTTCCTCGCAACAAAATACACATTCAACTCAAAGTCTGTATAACAAACACGTCAGGTAAATCAAGTGAAACTTGACCTGTACAATTTACCTTTTACTTAGTCAATATGAAATTATACTTGATAAACCAACATGTAAAACCCAGTACACCTATCTGAACAAATACTAAAGCAAGAAACTGTTGTCCAAGGGTAAAAAGGAACAAATTCCAAATTAGATAAACTCCTTCCTTAGCCTCAGTAAGTAAAGTACCTCACTAGTGAAAACCTCCAAAGCCAATTATGAATCAAAACTAGCCTGCAAACCAAAGGGAAACTACAAAACGTCTTCAGTTACATTACGAACCTCCATGGCAAAGCCCAGGTTTTTCCAAATTAGTACTTAACAGTATCACTTACACTGATCCTGTTGACTTAGCCAACCTGCTAGCAAATAAGTTCAGCACAAGCCTTGCTCCTGTCCCCAAAAAGGCATTTCAGCATCCCTGGTATGTGTCCCACACCTCACATCTCCATAGACCACCTCACATCTCAATTTATCAAGAGTTAAAGACTCTATCCAAGGCAAAAGACAGAGCTTCCATGGGACCTGATAGTATCTCAGGCTGTATTCTGCATCATCTCCAGCAAGAACTGGCTTCACCATTGAGGACCCTAATCAGCCACAGCCTAAGTACAGGCTTCATCCCAACAGAGTGGAGAACTGCCATTGCCATCCCCTTACTGACCCTGGCAACTATTGCCTCAGTAGCTTGACAAGTCTGATCTGTAAAGTCATGGAGCATATTGTTATGGATTTCATAAACAAAAGACATAGGTGATCTCCAAGCACTTCACCCCACCCAGTTCAAACTCCTCAAGGGCAGAATTTGCCTGTTGAATCTGGCTGACTCCTTTGAGACTGCCACCAAGGCCCTGGATGAAGGAAAGTCAGTACATACAGCTTACCTTGACTTGGCTAATGCCTTTGACACAATCCCCCACTCGGGCATCATCAAAAAGCTAACACAACCTGGCGTAAATCCCTATCTCATCAGGTGGGTGGCCAACTGGCTCACTGAAAGGACCCTCAAGGTCAAAATAGGTGCCTGCATGTCTGATAGCAGACCTTTCACTAGTGGAGTTCTCCAGGGATCTGTCCTGGGATGCCTACTGTTTGTTATCTACTTCTTGGAGGTCCAGGCAAACAGAAAAGGCCTGTGGCTGACCAAGTTTGTGAATGACTGTAAGTTGGGTGCCATGATTGACTCCCCAGATAATGTTAACATACTGCAAGAGGGTCTCATAGCAACTAATGACAGGTACCAATGTCATGGCCTCAAGCTAAATGCAAAAAAAGTATCATCATACCATTCTGCAAAACCACGGCTGCTACTGATTACCACATCAATGGCAACCCCCTAAACACAACCTGTGGTGAGAGACCTGGGTACTCAGGTTGATAGCAATCTCACATTCAACCATCATGTAGCAGAAAAGCCTTGCACTTGCTTTATCTCATAAGTAAAGGGATTGTATCCAGAAAAAAGGAGGTTATTACCTCTCTTTACTCCTCTTTCATTAGACCAATAATTGAATATAACACCCCACTTGGTATGTACCTCTCCAAACATCAGCACCAACTGGAAAGGCCATGGGAATACCTCACAAATAGAATCCATGGCCTCCAACACCTTTCCTATGTGGACAGGCTGAAATCACTACCACTCTACTTGGTATAGTACAGGTTTCTCAAAAGCGATCCATGTCTCGCCTACAAGGCAATCTTGGACCCTGCTTTACTAGAGATGTTCCATATCTTTAAGTCTAACTCCTCATGCATTACCTGCTCAAAAGGTCTGAATCTAATATGCAGCATCAACAAAACCTGCTGGAGAGACAGGCTTGTCTCCCAGATGCTGCCCGGTCTCTGTAATAGACTTCCCATACACCATCAAACAGAGTTTCTCACTGACCCTCTTCAAGCACAACCTTGATGAGTGGATGCAAAACCACAAATTTGTCCCAGGGGTCCACCTGTGTCTCTCATTGACAAGGGTGACAGGTGCTGACAGAGGTTAATTTTTGGGGATAAACTCTTGTATAGTCTTGTAAAGGCCCCAGGGACATTAGTCTAGTAGCCTCCAATGATCCTACAATTATATATATATATATATATATATATATATATATATATATATATATATATATATATATATATATATATATATATATATATATATATATATATATATATATACACATACAAATATACAAATACAGGTTACAATGTACCATCAACCTTTGGGTTTTTAAATGGCTTGTCAGGTTAATTGCCTCATGTAAACCATGAGGCTTATTCACTCTTAACTATAACTGCAAAAGTGTTTCTGTTCATTCAGCTACACTCCTGCGATTACCCACTCTAAGAACCTTAGGTAAATGTTTCAGAATGGAACATACAAATATTCTACTCTGGTTACACACAACCATAAGTGTACATAGGACATTATTCTGGCCCTTAACTTTAATAGCATATATATGTTCCATAACAAAACAGTATCAAGCTTACCAGGAGCGGAAACATGACCTTGGAAAACACCTTATTGACCTGAAAACAGTTTGAGGGTGAAATACTGTCAGTACCACTGCATGTTGCAGCACAACAAGGTTATACCTGCATGTATCTCACTTATACAGTAGCTACTGTGCTACCTAATGTATTGGTGACATTCTGTGTATGAGTGTAAAACTGAGCTTAAACCCAACTCCCCCAAAGCAGATAGACCTGACACCCACATAATGGTATGTACAGCCTGGCACAATGACTGCTACAGTATTACAACAGTGAGTCTGCTCATCTGCTGTGGACACTGTGTCACCCATCTCCATGATGTATGGTGTGCTGGATGCGTGGTACCTGTCATGTGTTCCTAGATTCGCCAGGAATTCCTCAGCGGCTGAGAGTAGTTGTTCTGCTGCAGGCCCTCCAGTGGTCATGGCATGATCCCTGGCTACATCAGCTGCCCTTCATCATGAGTATTCACCATGTCTGCTGTCTGGTGTCAAACCTGCTCATATGTCCTGTCCTGGTGCCCACTGGCATTTACATCCCGAACAAGGTCTGCCCACAATGCTGCCCACTGCTCCCTGTTATGCCTCCCCCTGGATAGCAGGATGTAAAGATCTTGCCATAGTCCTTCAAGTATTATTTCATTCTCTGCATCTGAGAATGGGTCATGACATCTACAGTACATTATTCCTGAAAGACAACGCAAGGGGGACACATTACTGGATCAGATAGGTAGAAATCCACTCTGTACAGATAGAGCAAGGACAGAATGGCTGGCACTATCCACTATTTGCTCGCACATCATACCCTGAATTGTGACACTATACTACATGTGTGGATACAACTGAGATAGTACCATTACAGAGGTGCTCTCTGTATGTCATAAGAGATTCTGCTGTATGATCATGCACCCAACACTGCAGTCTACTGTGGTGAGGCCCCTAAGGCCAGCCACCAAATATCTCATAAGACCAGTTCCAGACAAATATCAGTGTACTATTACAACCACTATAAAATGACAGTCCACCAAAACCAGTGTGCCATAATGGCAAAAGACAATGTAACCTTGATGTATTGTATGCCCCCTGAAGGTGTAAGACAGCAGGATATCAATGACAAGTCATTACCACAGGTGTAAGACAGGCTGACTGCTGTAATACCTATTCCTCAGACCTCTATCCTCCCATCCACATCCTGTTATACACAACAAGCAGTTACATACTTGGTGGAGTGTAGTACTCCTCTGTTGAAATGTGCTACTAGTAATGTTTCACAAAGGTGTGGTCTGTGTGAGGAAAGTCTCATAGAGAATGTTTCTCCATAGCCAGCTGCTTGCATTTTAACATGCTTCTCATTAGCAGATAATTGTCTCTGTGACACCCATGCACTGGCCCAACAATCAAGGAGCCTCAGTCCTCACCACTAACACCAGTGAGGGTTTTCCATATAGGCAAAGGATAATAAATACACACACAGTAAAGTACAATCTCCCTTAAGAGCTCATAGAGATCACAGTCGGTCTGGGGCTGGTTTCTTCCTTTCTCTCCAGGTCCCCAATAAGACTCCCCACTGGTACAGCTATAGGGTCCTGATCTCAGCCTAGTGAGCAAGCTAAAACCTCCAGCACCCTGTGTGTCCAACCAGTGCTTTGTGTCCCTGCCCAAGTAGCTGACACACACACACACACACACACACACACACACACACACACACACACACACACACACACACACACACACACACACTTTGAGATAAGAGTTTATACAACCACACAGCAACTCCTGGGGAAGGCTGGCACAGGTTCTCCAGCTTTGCCTCTTATCTACCCAGTCTAAAAGGTAGCACCAGCTGCCAGCACCCACTAATATCAGCCACTCAAAGGCCCTTCTGAAAGGGTGTCCAATTATTACTGTGCAATATTATTAGCTAAATGGTAAGTGTGACTGAACAGTCAAGGCTTATCAGAGTGACTTGGTACAGTATCACTATATACATACAATGTACTCTAGAACTTAAATGAACTCTACATAAAACAGCCACAGTTGAAAGGTTTAAAAACATTTAATAATAAATAATACAAACACAAGACAATACTTCTTACTACACAGTGCTAGTCAAAAGTTCAGATATCACAGAGAAATACTTAAAATAATACCATAGAAAAGTTATGACATCAACACAGAAAAAATGCTTAGTCTCATCTTCTTAATGCCTAGATATTTCTAAGAGAAAACACAGTTCTTAATAACTTGCATATAGAATCAGGCAGTGCTGGTGATGTTGGATGTTCTCAAGACAAATGCTCTGAGCTGTCTGATTCTCTCTCTTTAAATTGATAACACAGAGCTGCTTCACATGACATCATTCTTCACACTTCTCTGGCTAACAGGAACTACATTTACATTCTATACACCTGGTCAGAAACCAGAACAATAGAGGACATTTATACGTGCAAATTCTAGCCATTAACTCTGGCCTCAAAACAATAGGTGGAATTCCTTCATCCAGACACATCGGCTCCGAATTTTGACATCAAGGACAGTCATGAAATGCTTGACTTAGCTTTCTTACAGCATGGTGCACTGTTGTTACATTTTTGCCGTTCAATATCCAATGCAGTCTTTTCACATTTACGAGAACAAGCCTGTGGCTTACATTAATATTTACAAATGGCAGAATTATCTACAAAATTCAATCTGGCTAGGCTGGCAGCCTTCACCTATCTTCACAGCCTCTAAACCAATCTGTGGCCCTGATATGCTAATTGCAGCCAAAACAGCTGAATTTCACTATCATTAGCCAATGACAGGCAGCCACTGTGCAATATATAATGTATTCATGTAGACCAGGGGCCCTTTCTTAGTTGTTGATATGGACATTACTGGGGTGAGGAGACTACATCATCACAGAGGGCAGGTCTGTAGCAGAAACCTTTAAATAGAACTGTGTGTACCACAGACTGCAGCAGCTGCTGTGGGTAATAGACATAGGCAGAGAGTGTGAACAATTTGGAGGACAACAAGCTGTAGCTGTGTCAGCTGTGATGTAGAGGGAGAGCCAGGGTGAGGGTACCCTTTACACTCCAATTAAGGCATGTGTTTAAGGTACATAAGTTAGGCAACTGTGTCCATAACAGAGTACTAGGCAACATATAGTAATGCTATATGGATATGTGAAGTATGTCCCTAACTGCCGGCCTGTGACTTCCAGCACTGAAAAACAGTTATTTAATTTGCAATTCTTTGTGTGGACAAAGAGTGCATGAGCGATTCATTAATTGCTGTCTTCACAATAATGTAATTGAAATGCAACACAACACTGGATTTGAACCCAGAATTGTGTTTGGCAAAATGTACTTTATGCAAGGCATTCAACAGACCACCTGGTGAGGAGAGAAGAATCTATGTCAACCACAAGGGGTACCACTTCATCAACTGCCAGGTCATGTGCAGTGCACAGGGGATTATCATGAATGCGTGTATCACATCTCCCATATCTGGCACATATCACAGCTGTTTGTACCAGATGTTTGCTGGGGGGTGGACCACACGGCCATTTACTGGAGGATGTTGGCTACACACTGGAACGGTGGATGATGACACCCATCAGAAACCCCCACACACACACACTGAAGAATGCAATAATGAGGCACACGCACAGACTAGGAGCATCATAGAACATGTGTTTGGGCTTCTGAAGTCAATGTTTCAGTGTCTCAATATATCTGATGAAGCCCTGCAGTACTCTCCAGCCACATGTGCCCATATGTTTACAGTATGTGCCATGCTAGTCAATATGATCCTACAGAAACAGCTGCACCAGGATCAGCTAAGGGAAGGGATACATAGCCCCACACCAGTGCCTATATCACCACAACCACTGTCACAGGAGGACTCAGAGGAGGAACCTATTGATGATGTCCCTGTAGGCAGAAGTAGGCATGCCCAGTATGCTCTGGCTTTGGCTAAGAGACAACGCATGGCACATTCACTGACAACCTAGGCACCTAGGGACTGACACCATACTCCTACTCACATCTGAAATAGGTATTGTGATCTATACTGAATAAGACTAGATAGGTAGAAGTTCTAATCTCACTCCAGACTACTTGGTTTGCATGGGTTTGTGTATATTCCCCTGCAAAACAACTGCCATGCCCTCATGGGCTATCCAACTGCAAAGGTTATGCATTTTTTGGCCCTGTAACTTGCTGCTGGCTTCCACATGGCTGACTTCTACAAGGCCTGATGATGTCAACCACCTTAAGACTACCAGC
The DNA here is from genome assembly GCF_019279795.1 of Protopterus annectens. Taxonomy (NCBI): domain Eukaryota; kingdom Metazoa; phylum Chordata; order Ceratodontiformes; family Protopteridae; genus Protopterus; species Protopterus annectens. Next base: position 1,502,086,007 of record NC_056726.1, read on the forward strand.
TGATAATAGAGTTTCAAGATTTAAGCTGTGGCATGTATGATAAATACTGTTATTTATACTGTGTAAGTCTAGATAGGTAGGTGTTCTATTCTCATTCCAGGCTACTTGGTATACATGTGTGTCCTGATGGCATAAATATGATCATCTTGGTAACATAGTAATAGGTAGGGTTTTGCAGTATTTTATTTGTAGCGTGCGATGTGCCCCCCAAAAGGACTAACCACAACAAGGCCTGCTGATGTCATCAAGCATAATATAGCTTGAACTGATAGCACTAAAAGACATGAGGTGTGTTTCATGCATCATGGACTGTGATCTGCAGTGTGTACCATTACATAAATTAGTGTTCTCATCTACATACAGCCAATGTGCCCTACGTGTGTGCCTTGGCATGTCTTTTAAGCAGTGATTGGAAGAGGTGCTAGTCTCAGTGTAGCCATGGGTGTTTATGAGCCTGTTAGAGCATTTTACATCACCATAGAGCCTCACAATAATAGACATCTGTATACACCTCCTATACTGAGCCAAGAGATTTTGCCAACATTCTGGCTGACATATTCAGTGCCAACTTTACCCCTCTCTCCCTGCCAAAGGACTAATCTCAATACCAGAAGAAAGTCAAGCATCCAGCATTACTGCAGCATAGGTTAAAGCTGCATTGTCCAAGGCCAAGAATAAAGCTTCCATGGGAGGCAACAATATCCCTGGCTGTGTTCTACATAAATTACAAAGTGAACTGGCACCATATATGTGTACCCTGTTCACTCACAGCCTCACTTCAGGCTTTGTCCATAACAAATGGTGCACTGCTACAGTCATCCCTCTCCATAAAGGAGGAGCAACTACAGACCCTGGAAATTATCACCCCGTTAACCTGATGGGTCTGATATGTAAGGCTATGGAGCACATCATCATGGACCTAATTAAATAGGATATAGAGAATCCCCAGATTCTAGATCCCACACAATTTGGTTTTGTTAAAGGTAGATCATGCCTGCTCAACATGGTTGACTTCTTTGTGTAAGACACCAGAGATGTGAATGTATGTAAGGCAGTTCATACAGCCTACCTCGATCTGGCCAAGGCCTTTGATACCATACCTCACTCAAGAATTATTGATAAACTCACCAAACTAGGCATCAACCCCTTGATCGTTAGGTGTGTTGCAAACTGGCTCACAGATAGAACCCACACTGTGAAAGTAGTGGACTCCAAGTCAGACTGCCGACCAGTCACGACTGGAGTCCCACAGGGATCAGTCTTGGGTCCTCTCCTGTTTGGCATTTACTTCTCAGACATCCAGGAAAACACAGAGGGACTCTAGCTGACCAAGTTCACAGACGACCTCAAGCTGGGAGCCATTATTAACTCCCCAAGTGATGCAGACCAATGACTGGTGTTGAAATCATGGCCTTAAGCTTAATGCCAAAAAATGCGTCATCATCCCCTTTGGGAAAAACTGAGTTCCCACAAATTACCAAATCAATGGGAGCCCACTGAACACTGAAGGCATTATAAGAGATCTTGGGACACCACTTGACAGCAACCTCTCTTTTGACCACCACATTGCCACTGTGGTCAGAAAGTCCTTTTATGTGGCACATCTCATTACCAAGGGATTTTTCATCCAGGAAGATAGAGTTCCATCATTTCTCTTTACACATACTAAACCTAGAGCACTTGACAATAGTTTTCACTCTTACACACAAACACTGGCTAAGGTACAATGTATGTACCGTGCCTGTGTACTATGTATGTATACTACCTATGTTCCAAATTTCAGCTGTACACCACAAATCTATTAATTACATTTATTTTTAAATTAATATTTTCTTGTTTGTTCTCTCCACTGTAACTGTTGATGTGTTGCATACCACTGTAAAAACATGTATATTGTAATTTGTGTGTATACTGATCATGTCTAAATATCTAAATGTATCTGTATTTTTTCTATGTGGAGCTTTTCTCCCCAGGCCTCTGCTGAAAAAGGACCTTTTCAGCTCAGTCAGGCACCCCCAGTTAACAAATGTAAAATAAAATAAAATAAAAATACTCTTCCCTCACTAGACCAATCATAAAGTATAATGCCCCATTTGGCATGTACCTCACTAGACATCTGCAACAGCTGATGAGGCCACAAAAGTACCTCACAAAGAGGATCCTAGGCCTTAAACACATGTCCTACATGAACAGACTCACAAAATCCAGCTATTCTCTGTCTCATATCCTCTACTAAGAGGCGATCTCTGCTTGACTTACAAAGCCATGTCTGACCCAGCTCTGTTAGAAATGCTACATCTAAAGAAATCCCAATCTCTCCACACCATATGTTCCAGAGACCTGAACCTCATTACCACAATCAACAGAACATGCTGGAGGGACAGGTTCATAACTCAGAGACTCCCCATGCTCTGGAATAGACTTCCCATACATGTCAAGTAGAGCACCTCACTGGCCCTCTTCAAGAGAAATCTTGATGAGTGGATAGGAAATAGAAAGTTCAGCCCGGGGATCACTCCAGTGGCTCTACTTGATAGAGGCACTGGGAACTACTGTTGGTTGGCACAATTCCAGGGCCATTAGCCTATTACACACCTATGAACCTATGAACCTATGTATACCCATAGTTACAGGATCAGGACATACTGACCTAGTCCAAGATGGACACAGGCAGATGCCCTGTTTGAGATAATGATCACCCAGCCAGTCATATAGATGGCTTGTGGTGAAGTGCACTGAGGTGCTCTGTGTGCCATTAGGCAGGGTTGTATTTCAAGGGTGTGTTTAAGTCTGCTAGACAAATCTCTCTAACAAGCATGTAGTACCAATGTCAAATATGAGGCTAATGTGTAGTGAGGTATCCATCTACCATGCATCCTACATATAGACAGCATATTCAATAAAGTAGGGTCATAGAGTGCACCATATGGAAGGTACAAATCACCTCTGCATAGTCTATATGCCACAGGTAGCAATGACACTCATTGCAGACTATCCCTGTTGAACACAAAGTGGAGATGTGAAGTGTCCTTGTGAGGGATCATACTGTTGTGTGCAATTGCCAGTGCTGCTTGGAAAGGTACATCAACGAATGGCCATTGCACTCAGATATTGGCATGTTGAGAGAAGAGTACATAGAGGGTATGAATATGTCACTTCCTTATGATTCTTGCCATACCACTGTAGAGACATGGTGATCTCAGGCACAGTAGGTGTAAACCTGTATGGCCACGTCTGTGTGTCCATTTCTTCCACCCCTGAGTATGTACATTACATGTTGTGACTAACTGATGGAACTGATACTGCATATATATTTGCATGGAGTTTATGGCCATTACTTTGTCAACAGGCATGTGTTTGCAATACCCTCTTGCAGGATAGTGACATACTACAGAGACTCTATGAGTGCTCACAATTTGCAGGCATCAACCAACATTATTAGCCACAGACATTCAGTAGTCACATGTATTGTGGTTCAATGGATTTCAAGCAGTAGAGGACCCAGGACTACAATCTGTTGAGCACTGCTGCTGACAGATCAGCTATCAGAGGCAGATATCCCTATTTTGTGTATGTGTGCCAGTAATGGGCCACTTAGTGACTCCTACAATGACAGTATTGTGGATGCCTAAGTGGGTGCTTTGTAAATGTTGCCTGAGCAGGGGATATAGTCAGATGGCTTGGCTGAGCTCAGCGTGTTGCATGTCCTGATGTACTCTCACCCAGGTCCATGATGATTGCCTCAGAAATGTCCACCACATGTAAGAATCATGCCCCCCCTGTTACACACCCAAACTGTGTACAGTCAACTGTGTTTAGAACACATATATATGTGTTCTGATCAGCACCATAGTGATGCTACTACAGCCATACAGATAGGGATACTCAGACAAAGAGGTGTATAGTTATGTCAGTCAGTGGATGCACCACCTCTGTGCAGGGGTATAACAGTTGCTGTTGTCCACTCAGCTGGTATGCAGTCAGTGGTGTTGGTATGATTGCAGGGGTGTCCCAATGGTGTTAGTAATCCTTGTCATATTACAAGTGAGATGGAGCCTGGAATGCTAGTATGTGCAATAGATGCTGTGTATCTTCCAATGAGAGGCCAGTTATGAACTACTCTGTACATATGGAAGTTATGGGACAGGTTGTACGAATGTCTTGTGTCATATGTGGTGGGGACAAGGGAGTGTAGTTGACACAGACAGTGTGGGTGTACAGGTTAGGTATGAGTCAGACCCATCATATGTGGCATCATGACATATGAGGTCACGGACTATCTAGGCCTGATCTTTGAGGTCAAACATGTAACTACACTGTGCATTGTGGTTCTGCTTTGTGTCAGTGGCTACGTTTGTCACTTACCGTGTCTACTCTACTTCACAACAACACTATGTGCTTCTTTTAGCTCAGGAGGTATTGTCTCCATGTTGGGGGGGGGGGCACCCTCATCCCAGCCATACCTCTCAACCTCTAAGAGTAAGAAATCTGGACAAAACCATAAATAAACATGGGACAAAGGCCCAAAAATAGAGGCAATTTTTAAATATTGCTCTTAAAAACTTAGAAAGTTGATAGAATAACAGGTTTTGCATTAGCATGAATTTTCTGAAGGGTATGAAGTCTGAAATTCAAACGTTTGTCATTATTTATTAATTTCAGTCTTTAATGCCTTGCCACTAATTTGCCAGAAAACCACAATTTTATGAAAAATGGACCAAAAATATGAGGTAGAAATCTGGACATTCTGCAAAAATCTGTACAGTTGAGAGGTATGATTCCAACTGTCACAAAGCACTGTCCATCTGTTATTGCACATCCTGCTAATGGCAGTTGTCCACCAGTCAAGTTTGTTGGGTCATGATGAGCCTGTGTCCCTCCTGTCACATACAGCTGTGTTCATGCCATTGTAATGCTGCTAACATAATGCAGGGATGTTGAGCTTTGCATACTTGCCTTTCCCATCTGAAGGGAGAGGTGCAGTCACACTATGTCAGCCATCCCAGAGGAGGTAATAAATGGCTGTCTTGACATATATGTCTGCATTGCCTGGAAGGGATATGTGCCAGTAGTTCTAAGGAGACTGATCTGTGGCCAGATCCCACCAGGGAGGACCTCACATTGGGGTCAGGGGTTGTACTGGTCACCCATATTGGTAAACACATGATGCACTACATTGGTTCCCCATCCACTGCTGCAGGGCATTGCAGGTAAGGACCTGGACCATCCTTTGGTCAAGTGAGCCACAGCACAACTAAGCAACACAGTGAGTACATATTACACTTCCCTACCATGTTTGTTTGTGCTCTGTGCAGACACATTGCATGACTCTCTTCATGCAACATGATGGAATTAACTCCAACACTTACTTCTACAAAGGCTAACTAGCATGTAGTGCCAAGTGGTATCCCCAGGTCTCTGAGTCATGTTACCTCAAATGCCATGATAGAAATTAGCATGGATATCAGCACTGACACTGTTATACACCTAATGACACTGGACCTAACTCTGCTACTTTTGCTCAAGGTCAGATCTGGCCTGCCAACTGTAACTGTTAGAGCCTGTTGACTGTTACACTATGCAATGGATGTCAGACATATGTCTCTCTCCATCAACCATGGCCTGACAAGGTGTATGACAATATTAGGCTAACAGGCCTTGCTGGAAACTGTATGTCATGTACAGAGTGTTATGTCATCTGGTGGATAGACAAATGTCTGACAGTCATACTCTGGAAGACAGCAGATGCAGACCTGCACTACAATGATGCCAGTCACCAGTGGGGTTCACCATCCTCCAGTATTGGTATATCCCATCTACCTATTCCATCTCTGCAGTCAAACCCACTGTCCATGATCTCTGACTGAGTACATTTGCAGGTGATTGCATATTACGAGCTGTCACAGATTCCCACACAGACCCAACAGTTATCCATGATGGCCTAAGACACAGTCAGTTGTAATTTCAGCCACTGACAAAAGACTAACTGCCAATGAATGCACAATACTATCCTGGGGAACATCATCCACTCCTGCAAAATATTGTAGTGTCTGCACACCAGACACAGTTGAGCCATTACACATGGAGGTTTGAGCACAAAGAGTAATTTAGCTTTTGACTCTCATGGGCAGTAAGATGTGGGGATGCATTCACTGTTGTACACCCTACACTGACAAGTTTGGGATGTAAATCTCAGACTGTCACTGCTATACTGAATGTGGTATTCATCACAGCTATCATTGTGTGCAATGGCACCCTTGCTATATCACTACATGGGTATATCATACAACTATAGCAACCACACACGTTCCATGGTACACCAATACACAGCATAGGTAAGATGTCCTATGGAGTCCATGTCAAAATCGTACATGTGTAGTCTGTCCCCTAAATGCTTTGGAGGGGATCTGTATGGCTCCATATAGGGAGATGTCAGATACCACTGTGTACCTCCCGCGTATCCATGACATGACTAACACATGTCTCACCTGTTCTACATGCCTACAACATCACTGTGGTATGCATAGTACATGCTGGAGAGACAGATATGTAACACAGACAGTAGGGCATACATTAAACAGGGCCCCCATGCATGTGAAGCACACATCTGCTGTGACACAGCATGTTCAGGGTACAAAATGGGATGCAAAACATGACAATCATTACAGGTACTGGGCAACTGTCTGTACTGAATACATGATATTTGTAGATGGGTCATCTCAATCACCACAACTTGTAGGTTCCCAAAACCCTAGTGGCACTTACAAAGTGTAGCAGACCTGTTCACAGATTACGGATGCATAAAAATGCTGAATGCAACCATTGTCCTTGTTAGCCTGTTATACACATATGAACCTATGGAGTCATGCACTTATAGTGCTGTACCTTGATGAAGACATATTTGTGATGTACTGACATACCATCCTGTGCTGCTCTATTGCCACTGTGTATCCATAGATTACCCCAACAGACTCTTGAAACAGAAACAGAAACAGGTCCATGACACACCCATGATCATGTAACTATACAGCCATTACGTCATACAACATAAGGTACACATAACTATGTGGCATAAGCCAGCATGCAGTATCTGTCACTAACCACTACAAGTGACATACAACCAAACTAACGAACAAAAAGAAATACCGGTTCCTCCTGTGTCTTGCGATCCAAAAACTCCAACCAGCCAAATGTAAGTTCTGAAAAGAACTGAAACAACCACAAGTAATAAAATGGTTTAATAAAGAAATCTTCCGTTAAGCGCTTTCACTTACAACACAGTAAGCTTCTTCAGAACTACCAAATACCCAGTGAAAAACATTTAAATAACTTTTTTGGCTCCAACAATGTAGCGAACTCCTTAAAGAAATACACAGCAAAAACATATACAACGTATACTACGTATCATACTCCATCCTAAATATTGCCAAAAATACATGATAAGGAATCAAAAAATTGCAAAATACACTACAATAATCCATACTATAAAACTGTCTGAAATAAAATAATTATGATTGCAAAGGTGTCCCAATGGTGTTAGTAATCCTTGTCATATTACAAGTGAGATGGAGCCTGGAATGCTAGTATGTGCAATAGATGCTGTGTATCTTCCAATGAGAGGCCAGTTATGAACTGCTCTGTAAATATGGAAGTTATGGGACAGGTTGTATGAATGTCTTGTGTCACATGTGATGGGGACAAGGGAGTGTAGTTGACACAGACAGTGTGGGTGTACAGGTTAAGAATTCGTCAGACCCATCATATGTGGCATCATGACATATGAAGTCACGGACAGTCTGGGCCTGTTCTTTGAGGTCAAACATGTAACTACACTGTGCATTGTGGTTCTGCTTTGTGTCAGTGGCTACATTTGTCACTTACCGTGTCTACCCTACATCACAACAACACTATGTGCTTCTTTTAGCTCAGGAGGTATTGTCTCCATGTTGGGGGGGCACCCTCATCCCAACCATACCTCTCAACCTCTAAGAGCAAGAAATCTGGACAAAACCATAAATAAACATGGGACATAGGCCCAAAAATAGAGACAATTATTAAATATTGCTCTTAAAAACTTAGAAAGTTGATAGAATAGCAGTTTTTGCATTAGCATGAATTTTCTGAAGGGTATGAAGTCTGAAATTCAAACGTCTGTCATTATTTACTAATTTCAGTCTTTAATGACTTGCCACTAATTTGCCAGAAAACCACCATTTTATTAAAAATGGACCAAAAATATGAGATAGAAATCTGGACATTTTGCAAAAATCTGTACAGTTGAGAGGTATGATTCCAACTGTCACACAGCACTGTCCACCTGTTATTGCACATCCTGCTAATGGCAGTTGTCCACCAGTCAAGTTTGCTGGGTCATGATGAGCCTGTGTCCCTCCTGTCAGATACAGCTGAGTTCATGCCATTGTAATGCTGCTAACATAATGCAGGGATGTTGAGCTTTGCATACTTGCCTTTCCCATCTGAAGGGAGAGGTGCAGTCACACTATGTCAGCCATCCCAGAGGAGGTAATAAATGGCTGTTGTGACATATACGTCTGCATTGTCAGGAAGGGGGTATGTGCCAGTAGTTCTAAGGAGACTGATCTGTGGCCAGATCCCACCAGGGAGGACCTCACATTGGGGTCAGGGGTTGTACTGGTCACCCATATTGGTAAACACATGATGCACTACATTGGTTCCCCGTCCACTGCTGCAGGGCATTGCAGGTAAGGACCTGGACCATCTTTTGGTCAAGTGAGCCACAGCACAACTAAGCAACACAGTGAGTACATATTACACTTCCCTAACATGTTTGTTTGTGCTCTGTGCAGACACATTGCATGACTCTCTTCATGCAACATGATGGAATTAACTCCAACACTTACTTTTACAAAGGCCAACTAGCATGTAGTGCCAAGTGGTATCCCCAGGTCTCTGAGTCATGTTACCTCAAATGCCATGATAGGAATTAGCATGGATATCAGCACTGACACTGTCATGCACCTAATGACACTGGACCTAACACTTGTTACTTTTGCTCAAGTGGAAACTGTATATCATGTACAGAGTGTTATGTCAGCTGGTGGATAGACAAATGTCTGACAGTCATACTCTGGAAGACAATGGATGCAGACCTGCACTACAATGATGCCAGTCACCAGTGGGGTTCACCATCCTCCAGTATTGGTATATCCCATCTACCTATTCCGTCTCTGCAGTCACACCCACTGTCCATGATCTCTGTCTGAGTACATTAGCAGGTGATTGCATATTACGAGCTGTCACAGATTCCCACACAGACCCAACAGTTATCAGGGATGGCCTAAGACACAGTCAGTTGTAATTTCAGCCACTGACAAAAGACTAACTGCCAATGACTGCACAATACTGTCCTGGGGAACATCATCCACCCCTGAAAAATATTGTAGTGTCTGCACACCAAACACAGTTAGCCATTATGTGTGGAGGTATGAGCACAAAGAGTAATTTAGCTTTTGACTCTCATGGGCAGTAAGATGTGGGGATGCATTCACTGTTGTACACCCTACACTGACATGTTTCCGATGTAAATCCCAGACTGTCACTGCTATACTGAATGTGGTAGTCATCACAGCTATCATTGTGTGCAATGGCACCCTTGCTATGTAACTACATGGGTATATCATACAACTATAGCAACCACACACATTCCATGGTACACCAATGCACAGCGTAGGTAAGATGTCCTATGGAGTCCATGTCAAAATTGTACATGTGTAGTCTGTCCCCTAAATGCTTTGGAGGGGATCTGTATGGCTCCATATAGGGAGATGTCAAATACCACTGTGTACCTCCCGCATATCCATGACATTACTAACACATGTCTCACCTGTTCTACATGCCTACAACATCACTGTGGTATGCATAGTACATGCTGGAGAGACAGATATGTAACACAGACAGTAGGGCATACATTAAAGAGGGCCCCCATGCATGTGAAGCACACATGTGCTGTGACACACATGTGCAGGGTACAAAATGGGATGCAGAACATGACAATCATAACAGGTATTGGGCAACTGTCTGTATTGAGCACATGATATTTGTAGATGGGTCATCTCAATCACCACAACTTGTAGGTTCCCAAAACCCTAGTGAGACTTACAAAGTGTAGCAGACCTGTTCACAGATTACGGATGCATGAAAATGCTGAATGCAACCACTGTCCTTGTTAGCCTGTTATACACATATGAACCTATGGAGTCATGCACTTATAGTGCTGTACCTTGTTGAAGACATATTTGTGATGTACTGACATACCATCCTGTGCTGCTTTATTGCCACTGTGTATCCATAGATTACCCCAACAGACTCTTGAAACAGAAACAGAAACAGGTCCGTGGCACACCCCTGATCATGTAACTATACAGCCATTACATCATACAACATAAGGTACACATAACTATGTGACATAAGCCAGCATACAGTATCTGTCACTAACCACTACAAGTGACATGGCAAAACAACACTGCATTACACAAGTGCATGTTAACTAATATAGTCATCCTGTGCATCAGACACATAGCTTTATTTCCCTGCATCGATGGCGAGGATGATAGGGATGTGGCACAGGTATCATCACCTGCACAGGATATAGTGTGGGGGTCTAGGAGGCCTAGGGTGAGCAAAAGGTTGACAGCATGTGTGTGAGTCAGGAAAGGAAGCAGGTATGATGGACCATGGAAATGTGCCGGGTGAGTCTGTAGGTGATCTGCATTTGTGGCTTGTGAGTTTGTGCATGTACACAGTCAAGCTTAGTGCTAGCCCTACATGTGTGTATGTTGGACAGCTTTAGATCATACTTGTGAGAGTTGACAGTTCACTGTCTCAGACCGGAACATAGGAATTGGCTCTGCCAGGAGTTGCACTGGCACTTCCATGGCAAAGGTCAGAAGTGGTGCTAGTACCTGATGGTGACTGCTGCCCTCTTGGACCGTGTCCCCCATGTGAACACCCAGGACCATGAGCCCATGGCCTACCACATTGTGGTGTGGACAGCACACTCCATTCTGTAGCGCTGGATGTACTGCGACTACGGGAGCATAACTGTGCACTGCCACATGGACTCTGAGCAGATGGGGTTGCTGACCTACATCCATGAGTGCAATGCTCAACTCCAACCACATCTTCCTGCACAGACAATGAGCAGTCCAAGACAGGCACTGTCTCAGCCCATCTTGTATCCACTGCATTGGTCAACTGATCCAGGGTGTCCTCACTGTGGTGGAGGCAGTCATGGATGTCAGCCTGTGCTGCATCCATAACCCTAAGCATACGTCTAGTGTTCCATTCAGAACCTGCCCGTGCTTCCATGATGGCCCAAACATGTGCCGAGTGACTCATAATGAGACACCCGCAACAGGTGGATGACAAGGAGCAGGCCTCCTTCAAGCACCTCTGTCAATCTGCCTGTGTGGAACCTCACCAGATCTCTGACAATGGCCAGTGTCTACACTCACTGGGGCCATAGCTGCCACACTTTCCTGTTCAATGTCCCCACTCTCTGACCGTCCAATATCTGTGGACTCTGGGGACTATGTGTTGGAATACTGACTGTGGGTGGTGCTAATGGAGGCAGAAGAGGGATGTCTACCTCTGGTACAGTTTCAGACCCCAACACCCCTACCTGTGCCTCACTGTGGCCACCATCATCATCAGAGTCCAAAGAGACAATGACATTAGGTTGTGTAGCGGACAGAGACCAACCCCCCTGGTCACCTGTGATAAGAAAGAAAAACTGGTACATGAATACCTGCAATATTGTGTATGAATTATCCACTCATAATAACAAAGATCCACAACTGGATTAGTGGTCATATTGTTCCTCTCCACTTTTGTCCAAAATAGACTTCCTCAGAACAAAATGCGCATTCAACTCAAGACCTTTATAACAATCATTCCAAGTAAATCAGGTAAAACTTGACCAGTACAATTTCCCTTTTAATTAGGAAATATGACACTATACTTGATAAAACAACACATAAAATCCCAGTGCACCTATCTTAACAAGTATATTGAAATACATGTTTCACTGCCTAATTTAATGTCCTTTCAACCTTTTGTTTTTTTAAAAAAAGCATTTTAGAGTAAATGCCTCGTTTAAACCAGGATTCTTATCTTTTCTTACCTGTCACTGCCAAAGTGTTTCTATTTGTTCAACTACACTCCTGTGATTAGCCCCACCCCTAAGATCCTTATGTACCTGTTCCAGAATGCAAAATAAAAACATTCGACCGTTTGCATACATTATCTTTAAATAGGGTATTATTGTGGCTCTTAACTTTAATATAATATAAATGCTCCTTAACAAAACAGTGTTAAGCTTACCAGGAGCAGCATCATGGTCTTGGCCAATACCTGATGGACCTGTGAAAAGTTGAGGATGAGGTAATGTCAGTACCAATACATGTTGCAGCACAACAAGGTAATACAGCCATATATCTCACATTTACAGTACCTACTGTGTCACTTGTTGCATTGGTCACATTCTGAGTATGAGAGTACAACTGAGGTAACCCCCCCCCAAAGAACTAAGACCTAATACCCACGTAAAAGTATGTACAGCCTGGCACACTGACTGCTACAGTATTACAATGGTGATCACAGTAAGCCTACCCACATGCTCATCTGCTGTGGAAACTGTGGCACTCACCTCCACAATGCATGGTGTGATGGATGCCTGGGAGCTGTCGTGTATCCGTAGATTCACTGGGAAATCCTCAGTGGCAATGAGTGGTTGTTCTGCTGCAGGCCCTCCACTGGTGATGGCACAATCCCTGGCTACATCTGCTGCCCTTCATTGTGCAGCATTGATAATGTCCATTGCATGGTGTTGAACTTGCTGATATGTCCTGCCCTGATGGCGTATGCCATTCACATCATGGACAAAGTCTGCCCACAATGCAGCCTGCTGTTCCCTTTTTTGCTTCCCCCTGGACAGTAGAATGTGATGATTTTCCCTTAGACCTTCCAGAATAATTTCATTTTTCGCATCAGAGAAGGGTGCATGGCATCTATGATACAGGATTCCTAAAAGACAACAAAAGGGGAACACATTACAGGATGACATACATGGGAGTACACTATGTAGAGATACAGCAAGGACAACATGGCTGGCATTATCCGCTGCTTTCTCACACATGTCATACTCCACAGTGTTCAAACATACTGAGTGTGTGGATACAACTGAGATAGTAGCAATGGTCAGGTACTCCCGTGTGTGCCATGAGAGATACTGCTGTATGATAATGCACCCAACACTTGGGATTACTGTGGTGTGTTCCCTATTGGAAGTTCCCCAATAATACAACATAGAACAGTGCCACACAATTAGCAGTGTGCTATTACAACCACTATACAGGGACAGTGTACCACAATGACAACAGACAATGCACTTTTGATGTATAGTAAATCCTGTGTATGTGTAAGACAGCAGGAGATCAATGACTTGTCATTATCACAATTCTACAAAAGGCTTAATGCTATATTCTTTATTCCCCATACTTCTATTCATCCATCTGCATCCTGTTTTACACAAAATCAGTTACATACCTGATGGAGTGCAGTACTCCTCTGTTGATGTATGGTGATAGTTAAGATTTCACAAAGGTATGATCAGTGTGAGGAATGTCTCATGCAGATTTCACCATAGCCAGCTGCTTGTCTTTTAAACATGCTTCTCATCAGCAGGTGATTGCCTCTAAACCAATTTATGGTTCTGAAATGCTAATGCAGCTAACACAGCTGATTTGCACTATCATCAGCCATTGACATGCAACCACTGTACAATATATAAGGCCTTCATGTAGATTAGGGCCCCGTTTGATATATTGTGCTGGACATTACTGGCATGAGGAGACTACATCATAGGAGAGGGTAGGCCTGTAGCAGAAACCTTACCATAGAGGTGTGTGTGCTACAGGCTGCAGCTGCTGCTGCTGGTAATGGGCATTGGCAGAAAGTGTGAGCACTTTTGGAGGACAACAACCTGTAGCAGTAACTATGGGAGCTGTGTCAGCCTTGTTGTAGAGGCAGAGCCAGAGTGAGGCTACCCTTTCCACTCCAGATAAGGCATGCGTTTAAGGTAAGTATGTTAGGCAACATGCTTGGTGTGTCCTTTGGTAAGATGAGGCATAACTATAAGAATATATCCATCATATGAGCAACTGCCAGGCCATGTGTTACAGTCTGGTAGTAATTTGCAGTGTGCATGAGGGCAAGCCTTGTTACAAGTAGAAACTTACATTGTGTATGTTAGCTGTGCAGCTATGATAATCTGTGCGGTAACTTTGGAAGGATTGTGTGTTGCACTCTGATATCAGTGGCCCTCATTTGCAGTACCTGCATTGACATTCTGTGTGAATGCATATTAATGCATGACATGACACTTTTTGCATATATAGTTTTGCTATAGGGACATGTGAAATGTATTCCTACCTGTAAGCTTATGACCTCCTTCAGTGAAAACAGACATGTCATTTGAAATGCATTGTGTGGATAAAGAGTGCATGAGTCAGTCATTAATTGCTACCTTCACAATACTGTAAATTCACGTCTATACACCACTGGATTTGAACCCAAGATTGTTTGTGGCAAAAGGCACCATTTGCAGGGTGATTAGGAGACTGAGCTTACTGAGTCACTGCTGTTGTAGGTGTATTTGCAAAATAAATGTGCAATATGTGCACACATACAGGCTGTGCCATACATTTTCTACATCTATCAGTGTGTGCATGGCTTTATATTGATGTATGTGTGCACCAGGGTCCCAGATGAACATGCATGTTGCCATTAATGCCTTAGCTGGCATCTTTCTACATGTTACTTCTGAAGGGTACATTTACCTGCTATCACAGGACTCACTTACATCCATTATTATGTCTTTGGCTTTCTATTAGTGTACTATTGCATCAGAGTCCGAGGTACACTCCCATTTTTAATCTTTCTAATTACATTTTAATCTAGTTTGCACAATGCGGCAAGCAGCTCCACTGAAAAATGCTTAATGACTGTAGCTGGCAATTACTATGTTTTATTAAACCACATATTTTAAGTAAGAGTTTTAAGGTGTGGCAGGTTAATGCAGTGGTCTGCAGGTGAGATGGTCTTGGGCTTGAAATATGGGACGTGTTTATTTTGTAAATGTGTATTACAAGTTTAAAAATACATATATACAAATAGTCACTATATCTCTATTTAGCTGAACTGAGCGAAGCTGTGTGGCCAGGAGTGCCCCTCAGCAACACACTAAAAAATATAAAGAAAGGAAATGGGAGATATGAAAGTTGTGACATGGGGTGCAAGCAGGGAGAAAACATAGGGAAAGGCAGATAGGGAAATGCAAGCAGAATGTAGGAAAGATCCGTAACTATCCATTTCTTGTACAGTAACAACTTTTCACTTTGACAGATGACTTTGAACTCTCAATCCCAGTGTGACGCCCATGCACTGTCCCAGCAATCAAGGAGCCTCAATCCTCACCACGAACACCAGTGAGGGGTGTCCACATTGGGAAGGATAACAAATACACACACAGTAAAGTACAATTTCCTTAAGTCATTCTGGGGCTGGTTTCTCCCTTTCTCTCCAGATCCCCAATAAGACGCCCCACTGGCACAACTATAGAGTGGGGTCCATAGCCAGGGTCCCAAGCCAAGTCCTCCTAGCACTCTCTTTGTCCAACCAGTGCTTCATGTTCCTGCCCAAGAAGCTGACACACACACACACACACACACACACACACACACACACACACACACACACACACACACACACACACACACACACACACTTTGAGATATGATTTATATATAACCACACAGACACTCCTGTAGAAGGCTGGTACACGTTCACTAGCTGTGCCCCTTCTGTCCAGGCTATAAGGTAGTAATCACTGCCACCAGGACCCTTGGTTAACAGCTACTATCATTGCTGATAGTTTCTTCTCTAGCTTCTCCTTCACTTGTCTCTACCCACTCCGTTTGCCCTGTGGGCTCACTCCGCTCCCTTACCCTACCCCCAAATTCCACCTACCCCCAGGGGTCCTACTCTTATATGATCTAACCACACCCCTTCCCTCTTCCACCAATCACAAACCCTTCACCATTGGCCACTTAACTCCAATTCCCTCCTTTCACTTACCACTCCCTATCTCTCCCACCACACCCTCCACCTATTCCCTTCCACACCTAGTATACCTCCAAGCCTATAACAGCAACCTAAAAATGTACCCTTCCAGATGTATAAGCTACACACCCCAGCCCTCTTACAGAGGTTACTCATACTTACACTTCTACCACCTCTAACTTTAGCTTACCTGCAATAAGCTATCTACCTCTCCTTCACTACCTATTTTCACTAACCATGTTAACATAACATTTACACCTAGCTATCTACTAGAAAAATACCATAGGATAGTCCACATTAGATTAGATACGACTCTCCCAACCCCAGAAAATCTCTACCTCTATATAGTAAATTCCTAAATCCTAGAATTCAAACACTACTCTTCTCTTTAAAAGATGGAGACATTCACCCAAATCCAAGCCGAACAACTGCTACTACCACTCAACTCCTCAACCCCAACCCCTCTACTATCCATTCCCTTACCAAACCACCTAACTCACTCTTATTAACTCACCTCAACATACGTAGCATTAATAACAAAGTTACACAACTCCATGCTCTCTTGGAAGTCTACTCCTTTGACATTCTTTCTTTAACAGAAAATTGGTTAAAACCTGTAACTAAAGACAATGAAGTCATCCCACCCGGTTATAATATTTTGCGACTTGACCATGCAACCAAAATGGGTGGTGGTGTAGCTATTCTATTTAAATCTGGGTTACAGATTACTACCTATGACTATTAACCACCTCAAGACTCCAACACTGAAATTCTTATTACCAAGCATTAACTTAACACATTCAAATCCATCTATATTATCTGTACCTATCGTCCTTCTGGTAATAACATTGCCACCATAGAAAATATCATTTGTTGGTTATCCCAAAATTTACCCTAAGAAACCATAATCCTAGGTGATTTTAACATTGATTGGAAGTGTTGTAGCAGTAGCCACCCTACCAGCCATATTAACCTTTTTGGTTTTTCTCAAACTATTACCTCCCCTACCAGGATAAACAAGCCTAATAAGAAAGAAAGTACCTTAGATTGGATTCTCATAAATAATCATCCCCAGACATATGAAGCTGCAACCCTCCCTGATGATGTAAGTGATCACTCACTAACCTACATCATCAAGCTTAAATCCAATCTACCTAATCCAACCATATCTAGGACAATTAGAACCAAGAAAAACTTCAACCCCAATCTCTTCCAGAGAGAACTAAGAGCATGTAAACTGGTCTCCCTTAAAATACCTCACACTGGAGGAAGCTGTTAATTACTTTAATTTTAACTTCCTAGCCATACTAGACCACCATGCACCAACCCGCTCTATCAGAATGAGAACTAAATCTGCCCCATGGCTTTCAAAAGAAACCAGGCAAAAAATCCATCTCAGAAATAAATACTGGAATAAAACTCATTTACCTAAAAACCCAGTAGACCAATAAAACTTCAGACAGTTGAGAAATTAAACTGAAAAAGCTATACTGTCTGACAAAAGAAACTACTACCTACAATTCCAGCAGACTCCCCATAATAAACCACAAAAGTTCTGGGCGAGTATTAATCAATTATTACACCCAGGTCAATCCATCACACCGAACCTATAAGGCACAGTCCAGGAGAATCCCAAGCAGACTGCTAATGCCTTTAATACCTTTTTCACTGAGGCCATTCAAACTCTTGCTAGTATGTTATCTACTCAGAACTTAACTATATCCAACTCTAACTCTAACCCATCCCCCCATTTCTCTTCCAACCAGTCCCAACAACGTATATTCTTACCCTTATCCACAAACTGAACCCGTGCACTCCTTCAGCAGACCACCTACCTGCTGAATATCTGCAAAAGGCAGCCAAATCAATCGCCTGTCTCATCAATAGAACCATCAGTGTAGGACACATCCCTAAAATCTGGAAAGTATCCCATATTATCCCCCTTCACAAGGGTGGGAACTCTACTGAACTCTCCAATTACCATCCCATAGCCCTACTTTCTCCCTTAGCAAAGATCATGGAAAAATGCATCCACAGGCAATTGCTAGACCACCTAATCCAAAATAACTTACTTTCAAACTCTCAACATGGTTTCAGACCTTCCCACACCACTACTACTTCCCTCCTTTCCTTTACTGACTATATTAACAAAAAACATAACCTCAACATGCTTTCCTCTGCACTGTTTATAGATCTGTCTAAGGCATTCGATATGGTAAATCACCAGATACTTATAAATATCTTCAAATCCCTGTCACTAGATGCACTAGCTATAAAATGGTTCCAGTCCTACTTAGATAACAAATAACAGGCTGTACTTTGGCATAACATTCTATCTACACATCTGCCCGTTAACATTGGTGTTCCTCAAGGGTCCATTTTAGGACCTCTCCTGTTTTCTATATTTATCAACAACCTTCACCTAGCAATCCCCCAAGCTACATGCATACAATATGCAGATGATTCCACACTGATATGCTCAGCCACATATATATCTGAACTTCACTCCCTTACCCAAACTGTATTTAACACAGTTGAACAATGGTTTACACAGTGCTGTCTCTTTCTGAACCCCAAAAAACTAAACTCCTCCTTTTTACTCTTACTTGTAAGTCCCCCCCCAATAGACTTCACAGTAAAATACAATAATGGTACCCTCATATCCACAGATCCAACCACCAAACTACTAGGTATCACCATAGATAATAACCTTAACTTTGACACCCATATTAACAATACTCTAAAATCTGTTAATAAAAACCTAGGCTCTCTCTACAGGATCAAGCCCTTCCTCTCTCCTGCAGCAAGAATAACTATTGCTCATCCCCATCTAATTCCTACTCTCCTCTATGCCTCACCCATATATACTAATCTCTCTAAAATCAACCTTAATAAAATGGAAAATGCCTACAATAACATAGCCAGATCTGCTGCATGTAACCCTTTCAGAACCCACCACTGTTATAATCTAAAGCAGCTAGGATGGCTTGAATTACAAAATCAGCTTAAATTCCACCAACTGACCATTGCCCATAAAACCCTTTGCCAACCTACCAATACCCCTATACTATTTACCCTCATTACCCCCTACAACAATCTAAAGACCTTACGATCATCACATAAACATCTTGTAAATATTTGTAAATCAAACAACAGGGCTGGGGACTCTCTTTTCTCTAATACTGTTGGGAAATCCTGGAACCTTCTTCCTAACGAACTTTCCCTCTTCACTCTATATCACTCTTTAAAACCAAATTAAAACTTTTCCTCAAAACACACTGTAGTGCCCCTGTACTAAACCTGACTGATCAACTAGCTCTTCTTACTTGGTTCAACCTACCCTCCTCTTCTCAGTAATCAAGTTCCTTTTCTTGATAACAATTTACCTTGCCCTTCTATACTATTACTTACATCTTCAGAATCTCATTAAGAAGACTACTTTTACTAATATATTGTATAATTTCAGCTCCTACTTTTTCTTTATGACTACTTGTATACTAATATATTGTATAATTCAGCTGCCATATTTTTCTTTATGATGTATTGCCACTACATTTTGTATTGTACTAATTGTATCTGTATATTTTGCACTATGTTATGAACGAATGACCACTTTCATTATTCTCTGTACTGCACCTGCAATGTTCATTGTATACATTAATTTTTGTATATGTGATTTTGTTTGTTTCCTCAGAGCTTATCTCCCCGGGCCTCTACTGAAAATGGACATATATCCAGTTCGACTAGCCCGGTCAACAAATGTAAAATAAATAAATTAAATAAATAAATAAATAAATACTAAAAAGGCCCTTATCAAAGGGTATCCAATTATTACTGTGAAATATCATTATCCAAATGGTAACTGTAACTGAACAGCAATACATTCGGCAGTGGCTTAGTACACTTTCACTATATACATGCAATGTACTCTAGTGTTTAAATTATCTATACACAAAATAGCCACAGATGAAAGGTTCAAAAATATTTAATAATAATAAAAACACAAGACAATACTTATTACTACACAGTGCTAGTCAAGAGTTCAGAGATCACAGGAGAATGCTTAAAATAATACAGTAGAAAAGTTCTGACATCAATACAGAAAAACAACTAGTCCAATCATCCTATTTCCTAGCTATATCTAAGAGCAATCACACTTCTAAAATAAATTACATATAGAGCAAAACAGTGCTGGTGATGTTGAATGTTCTGAAGACAATTGCAAAATGCTCTGAGTCTCTCTGTCCTTAAATTGATAACACAGTACTACTGATTCATTTGAGATTACATCATTTTTTCTCTGGTTCCCAGGCTGACAGAAACTAAGAGTTTTACAGCCCTTTTGATTTTGCACCTAGTCAGGAAGCTACAACAATAAAATATATTATACATGCAAATTCTTGCAATTAACTCTGGTCTCAAAACAATAGCAAGAATTCCTTCATCCAGGCATCTCAGCAACGAGTTTTGATATCAAACAATTAAACAATGCTTGACTTATTAGCTTTCCTCCAGCAGAGTGCAATGTGGTTACATTTTTGAAGTTCAACATTTAACAAAGAGAACAAGCATGTGGCTTACATTAATATTTATAAATGACAGAATTATCTACAAAATCTTATCTAGTTAGGCTGACAGCCTTCACATATCTTCACACATCTCCCTCCCCCCCACCCGGAGAACTCAAGCTAGTTTTTCAAGTGACCCTTGAGAAATGTTGCTTGAGACGGCTAGGTTTATCTGACCCTATTAAACTATTCCCAGACTTGAGAATCCACCTGCATTGGCATTGCTAATCTCACTGCAGTGCTGCACTGACATATATGCTTGCAACCTTAGGCTCCATTTTAGCTACTTGGCATTTTGCTGGATGTCTCTGTTTAACCATGTTAGGAGATTGTGATCTGTCACTACAGTGAATTTTCTTCCATACAGATAGGGCTGAAGTGTCTGCAGTGCTCACACTATGGCTAGTCATTCCTTTTCTACAGCTGAATAGCATTCCTCCCTGGGTTGGAGCCTACGGCTGAGATAAGCCACTGGGTGCTCTTCTCCCTCTGAAGAAATCTGGCTAAGTACAGCCCCCACCCCATGGTTCAAAGCATCCACCTGCACAACAAATTATTTACTGTAATCTGGATTGGCTAACACAGGGGTCCTCCCAAAGCTTCTTTAAGCTTCAGGAATGCCTCCTAACATGCTGAGATCCACACTACCTTATCTGGCCTGTTTTTCCTTGTCAGGTCTGTGAAGGGAGCAGCTATGGTACATTTTACATGTTATGGATTTAACATTCTTGTTCCTGAATTATCTCTTACAATAATTTAATTTATTTGTGACTGTCATCTTTTACAAAATACAAATTATCTTTTATTCATCTTGACAGTTGTTGTAAGGCAGTAAGCAGATGCTGAATTTCATTTTTATAGCCGAATCTGTGTAGCAGTTTTCAAGTGATCCATCTCTATATTGATTAAGAGTAGACTTTGACAGAAATTCATCTCAGAAATTTCCTTATTTTTTAAAGTTTTATAATTGTATACTTTCCGTTTATTTCTAGATAATTTTAGTTAATTTTAAACTAAACTATTGTAAAACTTTTCTCATAATTATATAACTATAAAGCAAATTGCTGGTGTTGTTTTCAGTTGTCTGTCATGGCCCTGCCCCTAGATGTATAAACTCCTGGTACTGTTTTCAGTTATCCATCATGGCTCTGCCCTTCACTGTGTAAATTCCCGGTGTTGTTTTCAGTTGGCCATCATGGCTCTGCCCCTCGGTGTGTAAATTCCTGATGGTGGTTGCAGTTGGCCGTCAATGGCTCCGCCCTTTACTGTGTAAATTCCTGGTGCTGTTTTTAGTTGACCATCATAGCTTTGCCCCTCGGTGTGTAAATTCCTGGTGCTGTTTTCAGTTATCTACCAATGCTCTGCCCTTCACTGTGTAAAGTCCTGGTGCTCTTTTCAGTTGACCATCACAGCTTTGCTACTCGGTGTGTGTACATTTCTGGTGCTGTTTTTTGTTGGTTATCAAGGCTCTGTCCCTCAGTGTGTAAATTTCTGTTGCTGTTTTCAGTCATCCATCAAGGCTCTGCCCCTCAGTGTGTAAATTCCTGATGATGTTTGCAGTTGGCCGTCATGGCTCAGCCCTTTAATGTGTAAATTCCCGGTGTTGTTTTCAGTTGACCATCATGGCTTTGCCCTCAGTGTATAAACTCCTGGTGCTGGTTTTAGTTCGACATCTTGGTGCTGCCCCTCAGTCTGTAAATTCCTGTTGCTGTTTCCAGTTGGCCATCATAGCTCTGCCCCTCAGTGTGTAAATTCCTGGTGCTGTTTTCAGTTATCCATCATGGCTAAGTCCTTTTCTGTGTAAGTTCCTGGTGCTGTTTTTAGTTGGTCATCATAGCTCTGCCCCTCGGTGTGTAAATTCCTGGTGCTGCTTTTAGTTATCCATCATGGCTCTGCCCATCAGTGTATAAATTCCTGATAATGTTTGTAGTTGCCGTTATGGCTCCACCCTTTACTGCACAAATTCTTGTTGCTGTTTTCCATTATCCATCATGACTCAGCCCTTTTCTGTCTAAATTCCTGGTGCTGTTTTCAGTATCAATCATGGCTCTGCCCTTCATTGTGTAAATTCCTGGTGCTTTTTTCAGTTGACCATCATGGCTTCGCCCCTCAGTGTGCAAATTCCTGGTGCTGTTTTCAGTTGGTCATCAAGGCTGTGTCCCTCAGGGTGTAAATTCCTGGTGTTGTTTTGGTGTAAATTCCTGGTGTTGTTTTCACTTTTCCATCATGGCTCTGCCCTTCACTGTGTAAATTCCTGGTGCTGTTTTCAGTTGACCATCATGGCTTTGCCCCTCAGTGTGCAAATTCCTGGTGCTGTTTTCAGTTGGTCATCAAGGCTCTGTCCCTCAGGGTGTAAATTCCTGGTGTTGTTTTGGTGTAAATTCCTGGTGTTGTTTTCAGTTATCCATCATGGCTCTGCCCTTCACTGTGTAAATTCCTGGTGCTGTTTTCAGTTGACCATCATGGCTTTGCCCCTCGGTGTGTAAATTCCTGGTGCTGTTTTCAGTTATCCATCATGGCTCTGCCCCTCAGTGTGTAAATTCCTGATGGTGTTTGCAGTTGACCATCATGGCTTTGCCCCTCGGTGTGCAAACTCCTGGTGCTGTTTCATTTCCTATCATGGCTCTTGTCCCCATTGTGCAAATTCCTGCTGCTGTTTTCAGTTTTCCATGATGGCTATTCCCTTTTCTGTCTAAATTCCTGGTGCTGTTTTCAGTTGACCATCATGGCTTTTGCCCTGCGGTGTGTACATTCTTGGTGCTGTTTTCAGTTTGTCATCAAGGCTCTGTCCCTCAGGGTATAAATTCCTGGTGCTGTTTCATTTTCCCATCATGGCTCTGCCCCTCAGTGTGTTAATTCCTGCTGATATTTTCAGTTTTCCATCATGGCTCTGCCCTTCACTGTGTAAATTCCTGGTACTGTTTTTAGTTTACCATCATGGCTTTGCCCCTCGGTGTGCAAATTGCTGGTGCTACTTTCAGTTGACCATCATGGCTTTGCCCCTCAGTGTTCAAATTCCTGGTACTGTTTTCATTTGCCCTTCAAGGCTCTGCCCCTCAGTGTGTAAATTCCTGATGGTGTTTTCAGTTGACCATCATGGCTTTTGCCCTGCAGTGTGTACATTCCTGATGCTGTTTTCACTTTGTCATCAAGGCTCTGTCCCTCAGGGTATAAATTCCTGGTGCTGTTTCATTTTCCCATCATGGCTCTGCCCCTCAGTGTGTTAATTCCTGCTGATATTTTCAGTTATCCATCACGGCTGTGCCCTTTTTTGTGTGCAAATTCCTGGTACTGTTTTCAGTTATCCCTCATGGCTATGCCCATTTCTGTCTATATTTGTGGTGCTGATTTCAGTTATCGATCATGGCTCTGCCCTTCACTGTGTGAATTCCTGGTGCTGTTCTCATTTGCCTATCATGACTCTGACCCTTAATGTGTAAATTCCTGATGATGTTTGCAGTTGGCCATCATAGCTCTGCCCTTTAATGTGTAAGTTCTTCTTGCTGTATTTAGCTGACCATCATGGCTTTGCCGCTCGGTGTGTAAATTCCTGGTGTTGTTTTCAGTTGTCTATCATGGCCCTGTCTTTCTGTGTATAAACTCCTGGTGCTGGTTTCAGTTGGGCATCATAGCTCTGCCCCTCAGTGTGTAAATTCCTGGTGCTGTTTTCAGTTATCCATCATGGCTACGCCCTTTTCTGTGTAAGTTTCTGGTGCTGTTTTCAGTTGACCATCATGGCTCTGCCCCTCAGTGCATAAATTCCTGGTGCTGCTTTCACTTATCTATCATAGCTATGCCCTATTCTGTGTAAAGTCCTGGTGCTGTTTTCCATTTTTCATCATGGCTCTGCCACTCAATGTGTAAATTCCTGGTGCTGTTTCATTTTCCCATCATGGCTCTACCCCTCACTGTGTAAATTCTAGGTGCTGTTTTTAGTCATCCATCATGGCTCTGCCCCTCAGTGTGTAAATTCCTGATAATGTTTGCAGTTGGCCATTATGACTCCGCCCTTTTCTGTCTAAATTCCCGGTGCTGTTTTCAGGTGACCAACATGGCTTTGCCCCTCGGTGTGTAAATTCCTGGTGCTGTTTTCAGTTTTCCATCATGGCTATGCCCTTCTCTGTGTAAATTCCTGGTACTGTTTTCAGTTATCAATCATGGCTCTGCCCTTCACTGTGTAAAATCCTTGTGCTGTGTTCAGATTACCATCATGGCTTTGCCCCTCGGTGTGCAAATTCCTGGTGCTGTTTTCATTTGCCCAACATGGCTATGCCCTTTTCTGGGTAAATTCCTGGTGCTGTTTTGAGTTAGCAATCATGGCTATGCCCCTCAATGTGTAAATTCTTGGAGCTTTTTTCAGTTACCCATTCATGGCTCTGCCCCTCGGTGTGTAAATTCCTGTTGCTTCTTTCAGTAATCCATATTCCTGGTGCTGCTTTCATATATCCATCATACCTCTGCCCCCCAGTGTGCAAATTCCTGGTGCTGTTTTCAGTTACCTATCATGGCTATGCCCTTTTTGGTCTAAATTCCTGGTGCTGCTTTTAGTTATCCATCATAGCTCTGCCCCTCAGTGCGTAAATTCCTGATGGTGTTTGCAGTTGTCCATCATGGCTCCGCCCTTTACTTTGTTAATTCCTTGTGCTGTTTTCATTTGGCCGTCATGGCTCTGCCCCTCATTGTGTAAATTCCTGGTGCTGTTTTCAGATATACATCATGGCTATGTCCTTTTCTGTGTAAATTCATGGTGCTGTTTTCAGTTATCTATCATAGCTCTGACCCTCGGTGTATAAGTTTCTGGTGCAGTTTTCAGTTATCTACCATGGCGCTGTCCTCTATGGTGTAAATTTATGGTGTTGTTTTCCGCTATCCATCATGACTCTGCCCTTAACTGTGTAAATTCCTGGTGCTGCTTTCAGTTATCTGTCATAGCTCTGCCCCTTGGTGTTTAAATTCCTGGTGCTGTTTTCAGTTGGCCATCATGGCTCTGCCCCTCAGTGTGTAAATTCCTGGTGCTGTTTTATTTTCCTATCATGGCTCTGCCCCTCACTGTGTAAATTCCTTGTGTTATTTTTAGTCATCCATCATGGCTCTGACCCTCATTGTATAACTTCCTGATAATGTTTGCAGTTGGCCGTAATTGCTCCGCCCTTTACTGCATAAATTCCTGTTGCTGTTTTCCGTTATCCATCATGGCTATGCCTTTTTCTGTGTAAATTCCTGGTGCTGTTTTCAGTTAGTCATTAAGGCTCTGCCCCACAGTGTGTAAATTCCTGGTGCTGCTTTCACTTATCCATATTCCTGGTCCTACTTTCAGTTATCCATCATAGCTCTGCCCCTCGGTGTGTTAATTCTTGGTGCTGCTTTCAGTTATCTATCATAGCTATGCCCTATTCTGTGTAAATTCCTGGTGCTGTTTTCAGTTTTCCATCATGGCTCTGCCCTTTGGTGTGTAAATTCCTGATGCTGTTTTCACTTGTCTGTCATGGCCCTGCCCCTCAGTGTATAAACTCCTGGTGATGTTTTCAGTTGGCCGTCATGGCTCTACCCCCCAGTTTTCAAATTCCTGGCGGTGTTTTCTGTTATCCATCATGGCTATGCCCTTTTCTGTGTAAATTCCTGGTACTGCTTTCAGTGATCCATATTCCTAGTGCTGTTTTCGGTTGTCCATCATAGCTCTGCCCTTCAATGCGTAAATTCCTGATGGTGTTTTCAGTTATCCATCATGGCTTTGCCCTTCACCGTATAAATTCCTGGTGCTGTTTTCAGTTATCCATCATGGCTCTGCCCCTCACTGTGTAAATTCCTGGTGCTGCTTTCAGTTATCCATATTCCTGGTGCTGTTTTCAGTTATCCATCATAGCTCTGCCCCTTGGTGTGTAAATTCCTGGTGCTGTTTTCACTTGGCCGTTATGGCTCTGCCCCTCATTGTGTAAATTCCTGGTGCTGTTTTCAATTGGCTTTGCCCCTCAGTGTGTAAATCCCTGGTGCTGTTTTCATTTGGCCATCATGGCTCTGCCCCTCAGTGTGTAAATTCCTGATGTTGTTTGCAGTTGGCCATCATGGCTCTGCACTTTACTGTGTAAATTCCCGGTGCTGTTTTCAGTTGACCATCATGGCTTTACCCCTCAGTGTGTAAATACCTGGTGCTGTTTTCAGTTGACCATCATGGCTTTACCTCTCAGTGTGTAAATACCTGGTGCTGTTTTCAGTTGACCTTCATGGCTTTACCCCTGGGTGTGCAAATTCCTGGAGTTGTTTCCAGTCATCCCCTTCCCCCCCAAAAGGAGAGATATCTATCCCGGCAGATTGCAGCCTCCCAAACATCTCAATTACCCAGGTGAAAACTGCTCTCTCCAAGGCAAAAAACACAGCATCTATGGGACCTGACGGTGTCCCTGGCTGTGTGCTCCATGAACTCAATGAGGAATTAAAACCGCATTTAAGGCAGCTGTTTAATCTTAGCCTCACCTCAGGATACGTACCCAAGGAGTGGCATACGGCAACTGTTGTCCCCCTTCACAAAGGTGGTGCCTCCACTGACCCTGGAAACTACCGCCCCATTAGCTTAACAAGCCTGGTTTGCAAAGCTATGGAAAGGATCATAATGGACCTCATAAATAAAGACATAGGGGACTTACAGACATTGTATCCAACCCAGTTTGGCTTTGTCAAGGGCAGATCATGCCTCTTGAACTTGGTTGACTTCTTCGAAATGGTATCCAAGGCCATTGATGAGGGCAAGGCAGTCCATACAGCTTACCTTGACCTCGCAAAAGCTTTCGACACAATACCCCACTCGGGTATCATTGAAAAACTCACCACCTTAAATGTAAACCCATAAGTCACTAGATGGGTTTCAAACTGGCTAAGTGACAGAACCCACAGGGTCAGAGTTGCAGGTGCTATGTCAGATTCCAAGCCGGTCACAAGTGGGGTCCCACAGGGCTCAGTCCTGGGTCCCCTCTTGTTCAGCATCTATTTTTCAGAAGTACAAGCAAACACAAGAGGATTATGGCTGACAAAGTTTGCAGATGACTGCAAACTGGGCGCCATAGTTGAAAACACTTCAGACACAGATATCCTTCAGAAGGGTCTTATAGAAATGGAAAACTGGTGCCAGAGCCATGGCCTAAAGTTAAACGCCAAAAAGTGCATAGTCATACCCTTCGGGAAAAACAAGGTAACCCCTAGCTACCATATAGGTGGCAACCCGCTGAGCACAGAAGAGGTCATCAGGGATCTAGGGACCCAGGTTGACAGTAGCCTCTCCTTCGACACTCACGTTGCTAAGGTAGTTAGGAAGACCTTCAACATTGCCCACCTGATCCTGAAGGGATTCACATCCAGATGAAGGGAGGTCATTGTTCCCCTGTACTCATCACTCATCAGACCAATGATTGAGTAGAATGCCCCATTCGGAATGTATCTTACCCGACACCTGCAGCAATTGGAAAGACCCCAAAAGTTCCTCACCAAAAGGATAATGGGTCTCAAAAATATGTCCTATGCTGCCCGACTGAAGGAACTCCAGCTCTATTGAGTAGCATGCCGTCTGCTCAGAGGTGACCTGTGCCTGACATACAAGGCCATGTCCAACCTGGAATTAATGGACATGTTCCACCTCAAAACATCTAAATCCACCAGAACTACAAGACCAAGAGACTTAAACCTCAACACGGTCATAAATAGGACATGCTGGAGGGACAGATTCATCACCCAGAGACTCCCTATGCTGTGGAACAAGATCCCGGTACATGTGAGGCATAGCACCTCGCTGGCCTTGTTCAAGAGGAATCTTGACAAATGGATGGGAGATCGCAGGTTTACCCCGGGGATCACCTCTGTGTCACTACTGGACAGAGGTATGGCAAAATAATGGGCATAGTATCCTTCAAACTTAAGGGGTGGCGATAGCCACAAAACTTTGGGCTAGGCTTATAAATGTCCTAGGGCAGATAGCCTAGTATGAACTTATGAACCTATGAACCTATGAACCTATCATAGCGCTTCCCTTCAGTGTGTGAATTCCTGATGCTGTTTCATTTTTCCGTCATGGCTCTGCCCCCATTGTGCAAATTCCTGCTGCTGTTTTCAGTTTTCCTCGTGGCTATGCCCTTTTCTGTCTAAATTCCTGGTGCTGTTTTCAGTTTTCCTCGTGGCTATGCCCTTTTCTGTCCAAATTCCTGGTGCTGTTTTCAGTTATCCATCATGGCTCGGCCCTTTTTCTGTGTAAATTCCTGGTACTGTTTTCAGTTATCAATCATGGCTATCCCCTTTTCTGTCTAAATTCCTGGTGCTGTTTTCAGTTATCCATCATGGCTCTGTCCCTCAGTGTGTAAATTTCTGGTGCTGTTTTTAGTCATCCATCAAGGTTCTGCCCCTCAGTGTGTAAATTCCTGATGAAGTTTGCAATTGGCTGTCATGGCTCCGTCATTTACTCTGTAAATTTTTGGTGCTGTTTTCATTTGCCCATCATGGCTTTGCCCCTTGGTGTGTAAATTCCTGATGATGTTTGCAGCTGGCCTTCATGACTCCGCCCTTTACTATGTAAATTCCTGGTGCAGTTTTCAGTTGTCTGTCATGGCCCTGCTCCTCAGTATATAAAATCCAGGTGCTGGTTTTACTTGGACATCATGGAGCTGCCCCACAGTGTGTAAATTCCCAGTTGCTGTTTCCAGTTGGCCATCATAGCTCTGCCCCTCAATGTGTAAACTCGTAGTGCTGTTTTTAGTTATCCATCCTGGCTATGCCCTTGTCTGTGTAAATTTCTGGTGCTGCATTCAGTTGACATTCAAAGCTCTGCCCCTCAGTATGTAAATTCCTGGTGCTATTTTCCATTATCCATCATGGCTATGCCCTTTTATGTGTAAATTTCTGGTGCTGTTTTTAGTTTTCCATCATGGCTGTGCCCCTCAGTGTGTAAATTCCTTGTGTTGTTTCATTTTCCCATCATGGCTCTGCCCCTCACTGTGTAAATTCCTGGTACAGTTTTTAGTCATCCATCATGCCCCTCAGTGTGTAAATTTTTTGTGCTGTTTTTATTTACCCATCAAGGCTCTGCCCCTCAATGTGTAAATTGCTGATGATGTTTGCAGTTGGTCGTCATGGCTGCGCACTTTACTATGTAAATTCCTGGTGCTGGTTTCAGTTTTCCATCATGGCTCTGCCCTTTTCTGTGTAAATTCTTGGTGCTGTTTTCAGTTGACCATCATAGCTTTGCCCCTCGGTGTGCAAATTCCTGGTGCTGTTTTCATTTACCCATCAAGGCTCTGCCCCGAAGAATGTAAATTCCTGATGATGTTTGCAGTTGGTCATCATGGCTACTCCCTTTTTTCTCTAAATTCCTGGTGCTGCTTTCAGTGATCTGTCATAGCTATGCCCTTTTATGTGTAAATTCCTGGTGCTGTTTTCAGTTTTCATCATGGCTCTTCTCTTCAGTGTGTAAATTCCTGGTGCTGTTTTCAGTTATCCATCATGGCTCTGCCATTTTCTGTGTAAATACCTGGTGCTGTTTTCAGTTATCCATCATGGCTCTGCCCTTCACTGTGTAATTTCCTGGTGCTGTTTTCAGTTATCCATTATAGCTCTGCCCTTCACTGTGTAAATTCCTGGTGCTGTTTTCAGTTATCCCTCATAGCTCTGCCCCTCAGAGTGTAAATTCCTGGTGCTGTTTTCAGTTATCCATCATGGCTCTGCCCTTCACTGTGTAAATTCCTGGTGCTGTTTTCAGTTATCCATCATGGCTCTGCCCTTCACTGTGTAAATTCCTGGTGCTGTTTTCAGTTATCCATCATGGCTCTGCCCCTCAGTGTGTAAATTCCTGGTGCTGTTTTCAGTTATCCATCATGGCTCTGCCCCTCAGTGTGTAAATTCCTGGTGCTGTTTTCAGTTATCCATCATGGCTCTGCCCCTCAGTGTGTAAATTCCTGGTGCTGTTTTCAGTTATCTATCATGACTCTGGCCTTTACTGTGTAAATTCCTGGTGCTGTTTCAATTCTGCCCTTCACCAAGGACTTTACTATTACTCCAGCTTCAGATTTACCAAAGTTTCTGTTATCATGCACTTTGCAAACAGGAAAATGAGCAGAAACAAGGAAAAAAACAAAAAAAAAAGATGAAGATAAACATGGAATTGAGCATGCCTCACAACATTGTCTGACAACATGCCACCATCTTAACTTTATGAAATGCAGGACGTGTTTCCCAGCAAATAAATAAATACAGAAATATATAAAGCAAAATAAAACAAAATAGCAAGAGTGATTTAGCATCAGTTTCTTACCAAGGGAATTATCAAGTCTATGCTGCAGACTCCACAGGAAATGAATACATTTAATAGAGCTCTGCACTTTGCTGTATTTTAACCAGATGATTATGTGATTAGTGTGGTAAATTAGTGATGCTAGCTGAGAAGCATCTCTTTTACTCTCTGGCTATAATCGTATTCAAATTCAAGGATTGTGTTCATTTGTCTCCTTGCTGTTAGCCTCAATAACTGATTGTATGTGCTAACTGTTTGAAAAAAAAGCCATCAAGTTTAACAATTATTTTGAAGATCTGACATGTTTGATTTATGTGCAATTCTCATATTTACCTCTAGAGAAATATAGCAATGGCAGAGGTAGTCCTAAAAGGCAAAACCAGAAAAGCTACAAGGTCAGCACTTGAGCTTTAAAATGAGACCCTTATTGAGTGGAAAACGCATGCACTTTATCACAGATGAAAGCAGACATGTGAATATTTAATCCATCAGAACTGAGCTACAAAATTACTGAAGGCAGATTTATTCAGATAATGTGATATACAAAAGCAAGTGATATAAGCTGATGACTATGGAGGGCAAAGTACAATTCTAGTTTAAGAAGTAGCATTAGGAAGGGATCCTTACAGCTTTCGTAAGGCAAGATAAGATGCAGAAATATAGTGACATTTAAACACAAATTCTGAGACTGTCACAAAGCAGCTTTACTGACCAGACAGGAAAATAAAAAGTTATGACTATCAAGCAACCATGCATTACCTCTGAGAAAGAAATGCTGGTAGACTAATCTGGATAACTTTCTTGTTTTTAAAATGTACTGTACCTAGAAATAAATCATGGCACCATGCTGGATGCATGGATTAGTTTGAACGAGCTGCAGCCAGAATTGAAGCAGTATTGGACTGGACTAGTTTGATGCCCTTACTGTTAGTGCCGTTCGGATGCAGTAATGATATATTCTGATAGTTCAACATATTATCTAAATCCTGTTTTATTGAATAATTCTGTAATTAAAATTATAATTCCCACCACTGAAACATTATGTGATTATTATTTCCTGTATACCTAATTATACTGCCATCAGTTATGTACTGTAAAACTTCTGCCACTGGGATTCAGACATGTTCAATATATGACATAATGGTGAGATACAAAGATTTGGGATAGTATATCCATTCTGCCTGTCAAACCCAAAATCTGATAATTTATTTTATTTATTTATTTATTTATTTTACATTTGTTAACCGGGCTGGTCTATCTGGATACATATCCGTTTTCAGTAGAGGCCCGAGGAGAAAAGCTCCAATACACAATAGAAGTACATATTTAAATTGCAAGATTCAAAGTATTGTTACAACAAGAGAATACAGTTTACATATGCAGGAATGAAAATTTACATAGATGTTATATAAGACTAAAGGACAGACAGGAAATTATACACAAAACATTGATTTCGTTAAAGATACTGAAAAATAGACTGAAATCAGAGATTTTCCTTATTACTAAAAGGAAAGAGAAATTTTAGAGATAATGATCCCTTCTGCACCCAGGAATAACATCATCCGACCACCCTCCCTTTGAGAGTCCAGGGTAAATACAAATCAGTATCGTACAGTGCCAAGGAACTAAATGGCTATGTCTCCAGGTACACCAAGGAAATAAATGGATACATCTCCAGGTACATCAAGGAACTAAATAACTATGTCTCTAGGTACACCAAAGAACTAAATGACTAGGTCTCCAGGTACACCAAGGAACTAAATGGCTATGTCTCCAGGTACACCAAGGAACTAAATGGCTATGTCTCCAGGTACACCAAGGAACTAAATGGCTATGTCTCCAGGTACACCAAGGAACTAAATGGCTAGGTCTCCTTGTACACTAAGGAATTAAATGGCTATGTCTCCAGGTACACCAAGGAACTAAATGGCTATGTCTCCAGGTACACCAAGGAACTAAATGACTAGGTCTCCAGGTTCCCTAAGGAATTAAATGGCTATGTCTCCAGGTACACCAAGGCACTAAATGGCTATGTCTCCAGGTACACCAAGGAATTAAATGGCTATGTCTCCAGGTACACCA
Source organism: Protopterus annectens (assembly GCF_019279795.1). Taxonomy (NCBI): domain Eukaryota; kingdom Metazoa; phylum Chordata; order Ceratodontiformes; family Protopteridae; genus Protopterus; species Protopterus annectens. Next base: position 1,502,119,082 of record NC_056726.1, read on the forward strand.
AGGAACTAAATGGCTGGGTCTCCAGGTGCACCAAGGAACTAAATGGCTGGGTCTCCAGGTGCACCAAGGAACTAAATGGCTAGGTCTCCAGATACACTAAGGAATTAAATGGCTATGTCTCCAGGTACACCAAGGAATTAAATGGCTATGTCTCCAGGTACACCAAGGAACTAAATGGCTGGGTCTCCAGGTGCACCAAGGAACTAAATGGCTAGGTCTCCAGGTACACTAGGTATTGTTAGTGAGATTCTAAGACATTCTATGGTAGTGAATCTTATTACCCATTTCTGGCATAGTGCAATACTATCTGATGATTCAGCAGTCTAGAGAGTCTGCCAAAATGTGCCAGGTGCCACACTTCCACTCATATGTTAGCCTAATACTACAGGCAGGAAGACAGTCTCCTGCACCTCCTACTGGCAGTACCAGACTACCATGCAGGTATAGCCACATGGCTATTAGGCCATCCTGTACAATTTCTCTAGCTGAATGTGGAACCTACTGCTGCTGGAATTCTGGCTTCCCTCCAGGTACTGCTTGCAGAGGCAACTCCCTCACAGAAGAGCAGTTGTTACTTCACTAAAGCAGTCCAGTGACTTCAGTGGGCTACTCTATTACTTTAAGGTCATACATTGTTGGCCTACCTTTACCAATGCATCTTTTTCAGCCCAGCCAACCTGATACCACCTTTAGAACTGGGCACTGGGCTCAAGTGGATCCTATTTGATATATGAGGAATGTGAACAGGTAGAGCCCTAGGCTTTAGAATCAACATAGAGCAACTGCTCAGGAAAGTGTATTATTATACTCCTGAATCATTTTATAATCCATATTATCATACTCCTGAATCATTTTATAATCCGTATTATCATACTCCTGAATCATTTTAGAATCCGTATTATCATACTCCTGAATCATTTTAGAATCCGTATTATCATACTCCTGAATCATTTTAGAATTTGCTATAAGATATACATTCATTGGCCTGTACTAAACAATCAGTGTGAAGACCATTACAAGTCTAGCAAAAAAAAAAAAAAACTTTCAGAAGTTTCCTCCAGCCTCACGGCAGATGGGGGAAGAACTTGAGGGAGTCCATACAACTATCTAGGTTTACACCAAAGATGGTAAGGTTGCAACTCTGCTTGATGTAAAATGGAAGCTTGTTCCAGAGGTTGAAAGTATGTTGGGATATGACTCTATCATGCTAGCATGTCTTACTTACCTGTTGAGGAAGGTTTCATTCCTTTTACCCGTTTGTTCTGTGAAAGAATAAGATGTCAAAGAGAGCTCGTTCTTTCGTGGCTCAAAACATTATAGTTTTATTAGATTTGTTGGCCATTCAAGTCTGTTGCTAAAGTTATAGATAAAATACAACTTTTTGAAGGCATATGAACTTCTTTTACATTAAAATACCAGCTACCAAATCCTTGCAAAATGTATTTCAACATGTTTTTCCAAATGGCAAAACCATCATTTACCTATATGTATTGCTGCAATCATCTGTACGGTAAGGTTATTCAGGCTATTCCAACATTACTCTTGTTTCTAATTCTAAGTGGTCATATCCCCTAATGTTCTGTTTAGGAAATGTATTAGGCTATGAAAGAAGAGACCTACCAAATTACAATGTCTCCAGTATGAGTGCTGCCGATGTGTCAGGCCACTAGATTCCCAAGACCCTTTTTTAGCAGTATTAACATGCTCATGAATATGAATATGGATGTGAGGTTTATCTGTGCTTTGTAGCCAAGCTCATATGTATCCCACATATGATAATCCGTTATGACCCTAGGGCAACAAGAGTTCACTGTTTCCAAATAATCACTATACCATCCCACATTTTGAGTTGTTTCTCTTGTAACGCCACTTGTAAGCTTTGTATATCCACCTATCCTCTGATACTAAACAGATGTAGGAAGGGCTGAAATCTGTTGATACCTGGCTTACTAAAAAACAATGTCAAACTAACAGCAAAACAAGTGCAGCATAATAGTCTCCAGCAAAGGTATGTCCCATTTCATACATTACAAGTGGTACTCCTTTTCACACATTCATAAGAGACCAGTATGTGGATAAATCTGAGTTATTCAGTCATCACATTTTCTCCAATGTCAGAAAATCTTTCGATCTGGTCCAGTTAATTTCCAAAGGACTGTCCTCCATGGCTACCCTACTCCCTACTGGTGTACGCTTCCGTTTTCAAAGACATGGTTGAATTCAGTGCTCCCTGTGACATGTAGAATTCCAGGTACATCACAGGTCCTTTAATATTTCTAACAAACAAATTAAAGGTCTTAAATCATTCAACTATCTTAATAGATTGGAATGACTTTCCTTCTACTGAATACCTTAACTGTTTTCTACGAGGTGACCCATGTCTCACTTTTAAAGACATGAAAGACAAATTCCTATTTGTCCTCCTATTTTATAGTTTCACAGTTTTAAGCTAACTGCATACAGACCAAAATCTAATCAGAATTCAGACTCCAAAGGGGTTTAATAAGCTAAATCTCCCATCAATATATCTAATAAATGCTTAAATTGATCCATAGAGTGTTAAACTGATTTTCAGAAGCAGCCTGTTCCACAATTTCATCAATGATTAAGTAATAAACCTAGTTCTTATCTTAGTTTCACATTTATCAAATTAAAACACTATTTATTAAATGTGAACTGTAGATAATCTATTTTATAATTTATCTCCAATCCCTCATTATGGAATATCCTAACAGCAAAGCATAGTTGGCGTTGAATCCATCTGCATCTCACTGAGTAAAGACCCTAATATTCTAATCTACTTTCATAAGACAATTCATTACATTCTTTTATTCTTGTATTCTTTTAGTAAATTTACATTAGGCATTATTTTCCATCTCACCAAGATCACTTTTGTTATAAACATAAAAGTAAAGAATTATATTCCATAGTTAGTACAAAATACACATTCTTCACAAGAGTTGTATGCAAATGAGATGATACATTTTCCAAAATTTGTCCCATAAGACCTAATGCCTTCTTCTTTACTATCGGTGCATTGATCTAAAACCTTAAATCATTATTGATAGCAATAGTTAGGTTCCTATATTCTAGTACTTTCTTCAGTTACTCAAAGTATTATTGCATCCTAGATGAATCATCCCGAAAAAGATAGTACCACGTCTAACAGAATTTAATTTTAAGCCTTTGTTTCAAACCATTCTACAAATGTGTTAATTAATTATTAAATGAATACAATAATCTGCACTGGAAATAAATACTCCAGTCTTTAAGTCATCTGCATATTTCTGTAACTAGTAACTCTATGTGAAGAAAGTAATGCAAATAAAAAAGGTTAAGGAGGGTTAGTATAAAAATGAACGTTAAGGCAATCCTTGTGCATTGGGTGACCAATTAGAAAAACAACCTTTAACCCTCACTGTTTGAAATCTGTTTCAACCAGCATATGACCTATTCCGTCACAAATGGATTAGCAGCTTCCTGTATCATAGAGTCAATTATACCCCATGTGGAATGCTGGCAAAAGCAGTGGATCAATCCAAGCAAACCACCACAACACTGTAAGCAAAGTCCATGGCGTTAACTACAATGTGTTAAAGTGAACCTTTTTCTTAGTAACACTTATCTGGAATAAATCAATCAGTGAAGCAGTGTTATTATCTTTTTCTAGACCAGCTAGGAGACATTTCTCAAAGCCTTTATGCAGTTCTGAAGTAAGATTTGTCAGCATATAATTAGTCACCAAATCCTCAGTTCCACCTTTATGAATAGGCACAACATGAGTCCATTTTCTGTCGTGAGGAACATGGCATTTAGGCAGTAATATATTATATAGTCTTACTAATGGAACAATAAAGTTTGCTGATTTAACAGTGAAGCATCATGGAACATGTTCATGACCCGGGCTACTATCAGACTTTATTTTCTGCAGTAGTACTCCAACAACTTCTTCCCTTACATCTACTCTCTCATATTTACAGTTTGCAAGTTGTTTTTAGATTGATAGAATTTTGAAAAATAATTATTAAATACGTCTGCCTATCTGGAAAACATCATTAATCAAATTACCATCATTAATAATCAGACCTATACCACAATTCTTCCATTTAATCACATTTATACAATTAAAAAACGTTTCCGTGTTTTTCATTTCAAACACGTTCGGTACTATACTGAGGTTTTGTCCTTTGTAATGAACTTTTAAAAACTAACACAGCTGTATTATGTTTTCTTTCATAAATGAATTACACATTTTATAAACACAAATGTTTCTTCCCTTTGCCCTAAGTAGCCTAGTCAATGCCCAGTTCCACAATTGGGGGTATAATTTGGATTACATTTCACAATTGTGTTATACGCACTATTAACTTATAAACATATATTCTCAGACATATCCCAGCCTTTAATCATGGAATCAGTAGAGACTCCCTTCAAAGCAATATTATTAAGGCTGTTTTTCAAACTGTTTCCAGTACTTTTTGTAAAATCATGATGTTTTAAAATTTCTGTAGCCAGCATCCTAAATAATTTTAAAATGAAATGCCAAGAGACAAACTCAGGTGGTTCAACGTACAATTTTAAATATCTCATTAGAAATATTTGTTTATAATAAATTCAAACCAATGACTGGCAGTTGCTTATAGGAATAAAGAGCAAGTGATGAGTTGTTTCCTTTGGTGCAGAGGTGCAAGGTTTGATTCCCTCAGCCCCCACTGCTTATCTGTGTAACTGAGCAAGTCACTTAACCAGACACCACTTCTAGTTCAGTCTGAAAAGTTCCATGGAGAGCAGCGCTTTATCCCAGAAAACAAATAAAAATAAATCATCATTTGTTCATGTTAGAAATGAAACCAACTAAACCAAGTCTTCAGAAACAATTAAGTCATGGAGTTCTCATTCAGCAATTGATTGACATGCTACCTGGGCAAGTCTATGGTCGGGAGGTTAAAACTGCTCACCAGTATAAGATTGTCAGTTGTCAGTTATCCATCTAAGCCATCCATAAAATTACACTTGCTTAAGACATTTATTTATTAGCTCATGCAACCTGTCATAATTCATAGATTCTGACTACCAAAAAAATCCAGGTGGTTCTACTGCAACATTCTGCACATGAAAATCTACTAACATTAGACTCAGTGGTATTAACTCATGTATAAATTTAAAAATTCTGCAGACTGACATCTTAAGCAATAAAACTTCTGGTATCTTTTTCTTCACAAAACCAGTAAGTCTACAAACACCCACAGTAATGAACTAAATCCACACATAAAAAATGAACAAGACTCATTGGAGGGATAAATATTCCCAGCCTATGGAAAAAGTTACCACTTCAGATAAAAAAATATACTACTTTGGCAACATTAAAGAGTAGTCTTGACTGGGTAGCAGACACACATTTGGACAAGGGTTAAATTTTATGGCTCTGTTCAATTTGGGAGAGGAGCTCTATTAAGTGCTGAAAAAAGATGTCAAGAGCTTTTAATTGTTTCAGCTTAAACATGTATCTGGACAGGCATTTTATGGTCCCAATGAGCATTTACCTAGCATTGCCCTTGTACTCCTACATTCCCATACTATTTTCACACAAATACCCTGTTAAAATATGTCGAGAGAAAGATTTCTCATTAAAGTTCTTCCAGTCACAATCTCTACAGATTTGATAGAATAGCCTGGTTCCTAAATGTTTTACCTTTCCTATATCACTTTCTAAAGCAGTGATTAATTGTTTGCTTAACTGCCAGATTCAGTAAACAAGGATGATTTATTTCAATAATATCATAAATTCAGAAAGAAAACAGAAAACGCTGGTAATCATATCATCTTCTTGGCAATACAAATGATCTCTCTGTTCATAACTACACCTGTGTACACCATGTCTTGTAAGACTAAAACATGTGCATAATGAACTACAGAGACATAATAACTTTAGTCAGTTAGTTGATTATGTTTAATTTGGTGTGTGTTTCCAATAGTGTCATAGTAAATGTCCTTGTGCAGAAGTTACTTTTACTCATTAAGGCTGTTTTGCTAAAGAACAAGCGATTCTTAATAATATTTCAGAACCAAATGTACTGTAGATTGCTAAAGTTTTAAGTTTTCTTCTTTCTTCTTTTTTTTTTTAATTTGACTGCCTACTTTGTATTTGTTTTTACTTAAACTCATGCTCAACCTTTGATGTAATGCACATCCATAATTAGAATCTTGGTTTATTTTTTTTCACTTTGGCAACATACTCATTCGAAATTCAAATTGTTTTCTCATATGAACCATGGAATTATATATTTGAAATACCTTTCTAAAGTCTGGATTAAAATATTTTGTGCTAAGCCTTATAATTTGCATATATTTATTTTATCTACCCCCCCCCATATCCAGACTGTCTAGTCTCTGCTGTGACTGTTCCCCTTTGTTCTTCATCACTGGGAGTATAACTGGTCACAGTGCATCCATTACTGAGAAAAATAAATTCCACCATAACAGCTACAGATAAATGCAATCTGAGGGTCATGCTGCACAAGGCTAGAAGTCTAAATCTCAAGATGCACTCGCTCCAAACTCTCCTCAAAATGGAGAATGTCGACAGCTGTGGTGTAACAGAGACCTGGTTTAAACAGGCGGAAAGCACCCCTGCGCTCCCAGGCTACAACTCATTCCATACCTTTTGGCCCCAGAATGTGACCAGAAGCTCCAAAGGTGGTGGTGTCTCCATTCTTAAAGGATACACACACCTCTAGACTGGTAGTCCAGCATAATGCATCCGAGATACTTCAGGTAAAATTAACACTGGGTAAGACAGTGATACAAGTCATAGCCTGGTACAGAACCACAAACATGTCCCTAGACTCAAATACCAACTTCCTAAGCACCCTGGAATCTATCAAGGTCCAACCCAATACTCGTTTACTGGGTGACTTCAACTACCCTTCCATCATCTGGGGAAACTATTTAAGTACCAATGTACAGGCACAATACTTTCTGGAATTTATCAATTCCAATGCCCTGGACCAGCTCATTCTGACCCCCACTAGAGAAAGCAATGTTCTTGTCCTAGTTATCACCAACATGGGAGACAGTTGCTCCACACCTATAGTAAGTTCTTCCCTGGTTAAATCTGACCACAAACTGATCACCATGGAAATCTCCATGTCACCTACACTGCCCGCTAAGGTGACTACCCAGAAAATCTTCTCTAAAGCCAACTTTGGGCTCCTAAAAATAGAGGTGGATACCTTCTTCGCACCCATGCCAATGGAAAATAGCTGCATGACTGCCGAATCATACACCAATGCACTGTACGAGCATGTACACAAATGCATGGACCTTGCCATGCCAAATAGAACTAAGATACTCTCCTCCAAAAAAAGGAAGCCATTCTGGTGGTCCTCAGCCATCAATAAACTCTACAACAGAAGGAAGAAACTGTTGCAGAAAAAAATGAAGTCACAAGACTGGAAAAACCTCCTTTATCAATCTCAACAAAAAGCTGAGATCCCTTATCAAATCCTCTAAAGCCAGTTATGAAGGCAGAATTGGGGCTGACACCAAAAACAACCACAATGCCTTCTATAGATATATCAAAAACCTCAAAGGCAATACCCAGATTTGCTCTGAGTTATTGCACAATGGCACCTCCTATCCTAAGCCAACAGATATAGCTAACATACTGGCCGACAGATTCAGTGCCAACGTTACCCCTCTCCCCCAAGGGCCCTATCACAATACCAGATGAAAGCCTGGTACCCACTATTTCTGCAACACAGGTAAAAGCTGCATTGTCCAAAGCCAAGAATACAATGTCCATGGGACCTGATAATATCCCTGGCTGTGTCCTACATGAGCTACAAAATGAACTGGCACCATATCTGTGTGCCCTGTTCAATCACAGCCTTACCTCAGGCTATGTCCCTAATGAATGGCGCACAGCTACAGTCATCCTGCTCCATAAAGGAGGAGCAACTACAGACTCTGGTAACTATTGCCCCATTATCCTGACAAGTCTAGTATGCAAAGCTATGGAGCGAATCATCATGGACCTGCTTAACAAAGATATAGGCAGTCTCCAAACTCTTGACCCCACACAGATTGGCTTTGTCAAGGGGAGATCTTGCCTGCTGAGTCTGGTTGACTTCTTTGAGGCAGTCACCAAGGTTGTGGATGAGGGTGTAGCAGTGCATGCAGCCTACCTCGACCTGGCCATGGCCTTTGATACCATTGCCCACTCAGGTATCATTGATAAACTCATCAAACTAGGCATCAATCCTTACATCACTGGATGGGTTGCAAACTGGATCACAGACAGGACCCACAGGGTAAAAGTTGCGGATTCCAAGTCAGACTGTCAATCAGTCATGGGTGGAGTCCTACAGGGCTCAGTCCTGGGCCCTCTCCTGTTTGGCATCTACTTCTCAGAAGTCCAGGCCAACAAAGAAGGACTCTGACTGACCAAGTCTGCTGATGACTGCAAGCTGGAAGCCATTATTAACTCTCCAAGTGATGCAGACATCCTACAAAAGGGCCTCTCTGAGACCAACGACTGATGTGGGAACCATGGCCTGAAGCTTAACGCCAAAAAATGTGTTATCATCTCCTTTTGGAAAAAACTCAGTTCCTACAAATTACCACATTGATAGGAGCCCACTGAACACTGAAGGGGCCATAAGAGATCTGGGCACCCAGGTCAACAGCCACCTCACCTTCGACCACCACATTGCCACTGTGGTCAGAAAGTCCTTCTACATGGCACATCTTATAACCAAAGTTTTCGCATCCAGGAAGAAAGAAGTAATCATTCCTCTCTACTCATCCCTCATTAGACTAATCACCGACTATAACGCCCTGTTTGGCATGTAGCTGAACAGACACCTACAACAGCTGGAGAGGCCACAAAAGTACCTCACAAAAAGGATCCTAGGCCTTAAACACATGTTCTACATGGACAGACTCAAGAAACTTCAGCTGTTCTCAGTCTCTTATCATCTACTTAGAGGTGATCTCTGCTTGACTTACAAAGTCATGTCCTATCCAGCCTTACTTGAAATGCTACACCTAAAGAAATCCCAATCCTCCTGTGCCACATGCTCCAGAGATCACAACCTCATTACCACAATTAACAGAACATACTGGAGGGACAGGTTCATCTCCCAAAGACTGCCCATACTCTGGAATAAGCTTCCCATTCATGTCAAGCAGAACACCTCACTGGATCTCTTCAAGAGAAGTCTTGATGAGTGGATGGGTAACAGAAAGTTCATCCCAGGGATCATTCCAGTTGCACGACTGGATATGGGCAGTACGAACTAACATCGGGTGGCACTGTGCTTGGGCAATTTTTTGGGGGCTAGGCTTGAAAAGGCTCCAGGGACATTAGCCTAGTACACACCTATGAACCTATTAGAGATTTTTTCAATTTTTCTCACCTCTAACTCCCGCCAGTTGCTGGCATGTATCTTGATAGACATGAAGGTGTGTTACATCTTTCCCCTATAGGCATGTGAACTTCCAGATGTGTCTTATGAAGGCTACCATACAGGCATAGCTTGTACATGCTGAGTATATGTTTCCTGCCCATGTGTTACATGCCTCCTGCCCATATGTTGCATACCTCCTACCCACATGTTAAATGCATCCTGCCCATATGTTACATACTTCCTTCCCAGATGTGACATGCCTCCTGCTCATATTACATGCCTCTTGCCCATAAGTTACATAACTCTTGCCCACATGTGATATGCCTCCTGCCCATGTTGCATACCTCCTACCCACGTGTTACATGCCTCCTGCCTACATTACATTCCTCCTGCCCATATGTTACATACCTTCTGCCCACATGTGAAATGCCTTCTGCCTACATTCCATGGATCCTGCCCATATGTTACATACCTCCTGCCCACATGTGACAAGCCTCCTGCCCACATGTTACATGCTTCTTACCCATATGTTACATAACTCTTGCCCACATGTGATATGCCTCCTGCCCATGTTGCATACCTCCTACCCACGTGTTACATGCCTCCTGCCTACATTACATTCCTCCTGCCCATATGTTACATACCTCATACCCACATGTTACATGCCTCCTGCCCACATTACATGCTTCATGCCCATATGTTACATGCCTCATGCCCACATGACATGCCTCATGCACATATGTTACATACCTCCTGCCCAAATGTGACATGCCTCTTTCTGCCCACATGTGACATTCCTCCTACCCATGTGTTACGTCTCCTGACCATACCTTACATACCTCCTGCCAACATGTGACATGCCTCCTTCACACGTGTTGCATGCTTCCTTCCCATATGTTACATACCTCCAGCCCATGTGTTACATGACTCTGGCCCATGTTTCATGCTTCCAGCTCACATGTGACATACCTCCTGCCCATATGTTACATACCTCTTGCTCACATGTTACATACCTCCTGCCCAAATGTGACATGCCTCCAGCCCAAATTATTTGCCTTCTGCCCACATGTAACAGGCCTCCTACCCATGTGTTATGTGTCTCCTGACCATATGTTACATACCTCCTGCCGACATGTTACAGCTGTTTTTATGCTCATTATATATAAGACACTGAAGAAGGATAGTTTTATCCGAAAGCTTTGTCGTTTTATTAAACGTTTTTTACGGTGTGGAGTAGTACTTTTTCTTTGCTTGAAGCTGTTTTTGCTTGTATTCTCCACTTTACCACTTATTCACCTTTTTTTGGGACTTTTTGTTTTGTTGGTGGAATACTGGACGTCATTTGTATACCTTTATCATGACACAGCCTGCTATATTGGAGAATGGTCCAGTAATTTGCTCGTTGAATGGCCTCTTACTGAGAGAAAACCCACTGCTGGAACGTGCTAGCCTTATGGCTACTAAAGAAGTAAGTCAGAAGGAGATGAGACCTGAGAAAAATGACATTCATATTATGGTCCAGACATTACAGAATAAAGTTAAAAACTTTAAAAGGCTACAATGGCAGCATGTTAGTTTTAATACCTATCTTGATCTGGGTATTGTGCCACTAGGGCTACAGGTTTTGAATATGCCCTCTTATGGAAATACCCATTCTGAGCTACTAAAAAAGTGGCAGGAGGAGTTAAATATAAAACTAAGTCTGGACTTTATGTGCCTCATGAATTACTTTTTCTTACCAAAGGAAAATGAGTTATGTGTGGAAATAAATGCACTAGAAAAGCAGTTGGTGGATTCAACAGCCTTTAATGATAATATATCCTTATATGATGCTATGATGGGAAGATGAGAAGTATTTGATAAACAATTAGAGTCCACTAAAAGAAAAAAAAGCTCCAACGTGATATTAATGACTTTAACTGTAGTCATATTTTCTCTTGGCCAAAATGTTCTTTCAGTGAAAAGAATAATGCATCTATCTCTCTTAAGAAAATGTCCCTGGGCTCAGTTTATGAGCTTGATGAGTTTGAGTCGTATACCAATCACCAACGTGTGGAGGATGGGACTTCTCCCTCTGATGACCAATTGGAAGCCAGCAGAGACGTTATGGATATGCCTATGATGTCACTACATTCTGAAGAGATTCAGGCGAGTCCCTTAGTGGAGCGTTTAACCAAAGAGAAAGAACATATACATAATAAGAATGCAGTGTCTAGTTCTTTTTTAGAGACAAACCAGGGAATCAAGATGCAACTACCAGAGAAGCTAGTTGCTCAAGGGCATGGTGCCTCGAGACAGCAATTGAGATCCAGAGGGAGGATGAGAAATGGCCCCATGACGATGAGCAGAGCACAAAAACTGTAAGAAATGATGGCAAGAATGCATCTAACTGTGTAACTGAACTAAATACCCTGGAGAAATGTTGCCCATTTCAGAATTTATTGAATAATTCTTTCTGGACAGAAAATGTATTTATTTTATTTTTATTTTATTTTGCATTTGTTGACCGGGCAAGTCTAGCTGGATACATGTCCATTTTCAGTAGATGCCCAGGGAGAAAAGTTCCACAAACACAAACATTTAGAACAAAACTAGTTATACAAAAAATAAATATTTTATAAATGGAAAGTAGTACATAAACAATGCCAGAAGCATAGCCAACAAAACACATCCGGTGATAAAATTGCTAATGCAAGAAGGGATAGAAAGTGTATGTATCACATGACAGACCATGTTGATTGACCCACACAGAGGAATCACACTGCAGGTTTTTTTTTTTTTTTTTTTTTTTTTTTTTTGTAGTTCAGTGGAAATGGTAAAGTGAAAGTAGAAAAAGAGTACAGTATATACCTAGTAAAGTATCTGAACTGAAGTGACCAAGAACAGGTAGAGGCAATAAAAGGTTCAGTCAGGGTTAGTACAAGGACAGAGCCATTGGGAATTAAGCAAAGTTTTTAGATGCTTCTTGAAAGTAGGCAAAGAAGTAAGTGCAGTAAGTTCACTTGGAAGCTTGTTCCAGATAGGTGCAGTAAAGTTGGAGAACAAACAAGCCCCAGCTTTGTTTTGGGATTTATGGGAGGCTGCTAGGAGCTTGGTGGCAGAGCGCAAGGAAGAGACGTTTTTATAAGGAGTAATAAGGGTTCAAAGTATCGTAGTATTTGAAGGATGATAGAAGATTTTGTGGGTGATGGTTAGTTGCTGTAGTCGTATTTGATTTTGTAATTCCAGCTGCCTAGCTGTTTAAGATTAGAGCAATGATGGGTACGAAAAGGGGCTCCTGTTACAAATCTGGCTACATTGTTATATGAAGTTGCTAGTTCATTGAAATTAGATTTAGAGAAGTTTGTATAAATCAGTGAGGCATAGAGAGCGGTAGAGAGCAGGTGCGTTTGTGCGATGGTACTTCTGGCTGAAGCAGTAAGGAAGGGTTTCAGCCTATAGAGAGATCCAAATTTTCTATTGACTGACTTGATGGTTAAGTTAATGTGAATCAAAGTTGAGATTATGGTCTATTGTGACACCTAGAAGTTTGGTAGTAGGGTCAGAGGTTATTATTGTGCCATTATTAGATGTTATATTGAAGGTAAAAAGAGATGACTTCTGTGTAGGTGTGAAAAGTAATAATTTCGTTTTTTTTGGGATTCAGTAAGAGACAATATTGATAGAACCAGTTTTCAGCTGCTGTGAAAACATTTTGTGTAATAGTCTGAAGCTCAACTGGGGAGGATGCTGAATATATCAGTGTTGAGTCATTGGCATATTGAATACAGATGGATTGCGGAAGGGACTTATTTAGATCATTAATAAAAATAGAAAAGAGGAGAGGTCCCAGTATGGAGCCTTGTGGCACTCCTATTTTGATGGGAAGCAGGGATGATATGTGATTGTCCCAAAGAACTGCTTGCTGTCTGTTTTCTAAGTAGGAATTAAACCACTGGATAGCCTGGGTGTCCAAAGCAAAAGATTTAAGGATGTTTAGTAAGAGAGTATGGTTGACTATATCAAAGGCCTTAGAGAGGTCTAAGAAGAGAGCTGAGGACAGCAAGTTGTTATTCCGATTTTTATTAATATGGTCTGTGAATGACAAGAATGCAGTAGTAGTGCTGTGATAAGGCCTAAAACCGTGTTGGCAGTCTACTAGAAGATTGTTTTGGAGAGGATGGTTGAGTAATTGCCGATGTACACATCTTTCCATGATTTTAGCTAATGGTGAAAGTAAGGCTATGGGACGGACGTTGGAGAGTTCATTAGAGTTACCACCCTTATGAAGAGGAATGATATGAGAGACTTTCCAAAGGGATGGGATACAGCTTTCAGTTATAGTTCAATTCATTAAACTGGAGACAGGAAAGGCAAGTACTTTGTAATAATAATGCTATATTTGACTGTAACCTTGCTTCTGACTGTTCGGAAGAAAGTGGTATTAAGACTAAAGGTCGAACTAATGAACTGCCTAAGAACTGTGGGACACTAATTAATGTTCCATTGGATGTGCTATCAAGTTGCTTGCCTGAGACTGATTTCATTTCTAGTTATGATCCAAGCAAGTCTGTGGGCCTTGGTGTAAGTATTTACACTAGTGAAAATAGAAATGTAGGGCTGTTAGAAGGCATTTCTGCCATAGGAATGATTGAAAATGTTTTTGCACCATTGGATTATGATGCAGTTGGTTCACACCAACATAATGTAGAGAATGTTAATATAATAGGAGAGCCTTTGTTAAATAATTGTGCTAATAATACAAGTGAATGCATTTTGTCCATTAGGAGTTTGTAGTTATGCCCCTGACAGTTTCTTCTTCTTCTTTTGGCTTTTTCCCGGTTAGGGGTTGCCACAGTGGATCACCTGTCTGCTCGTGATTGGCAGTGGAGTTTTACAGTGTTGAGTTGCCAGCCCAGTGCCCAACCTTCCACAGAAGGCACACACACACACGCACTCACACTTTGGGCCAATTTAGAGTGTCCATTCCATCAACAGCATGTCTTTGGTATGTGGGAGGAAACCGGAGCACGTGGAGGAATCCCACGTGACCACAGGGAGGACATGCAGACTCTGCACAGAAGTCACCCCAGCCAAGGATTGAACTAGGGAACCTCTTGCTGTGAGGCAACAATGCTAATCACTGCACCACTGTGGCCGCCCATCCCCTTGGCGGTTTAAAAGATCATAATATTATGGCGCAAAGCCGAGTAACCGATGAGCAGCCTAATAACTGTTGAAAAGATCATAATATTGTAGCGGAAAGCCGAACAATTAACGAGCAGCTTAGTAACCATTGGGAATTATATAATGATGTGGCGAAAAGTAGAATAACTAATGGGTAGCTTAATAATTGTTTCAAACATCATAATACTATAGTGGAAAACTGCACAACTAGTGAGCAGTTTAACAACTGTTGGGAATTATGCAATAATGTGGCGGAAAGCCGAATAACTAATGGGCAGCTTAATAACTGTCAGGAAACACACAATATTAGGTCTAATACAGCTTAATAACTGTTGGGAAACACACAATATTAGGTCTAATGAACCATGGAAGTACCAAGGTAGAAATGTTTTAAGGTTGGATTGTGCTTTGAATGAAACTGTAAATCCTGCTCCACATGTTAGTTTAACTGGGTCTATGGAGTCATTAGAAGACTGCTCTGCTTTAATGATACCTGAGAATGTATATATGGTACATGATGAGACTGTCTCTAATGAATATAATGAATATAATACAGAAAATGTTAGCGTTTTGGGGATCTTGTGTTAAATACTAATGACAACAATGCCTGCTCTTTAGGAGATTGTAGTTGTATTCTTGGCTATCTGAACGGCCCTAGCACTGTGGCAGAAAGCTGAACAAGTAATGTGCAGCCTAATAATTTCCGGGGAATACATAGCATTATGTCTAATAATTATGAAACTATAGCCCATGCCTCAAATGCTAATACAACTGGGTATATAAGATCATTAGAAGACCCTTCCACTATAGTGATACCTGAGGGTATTTATACAACAATGGGACTTGATGTGATTGACTCCAATGAATGTAATGAATTAATAGAAAGTGTTACATATTTAAAGGGCTGTGAACTGAATGCTGATGCTACAGGTACATATAGAGGGCTCTTAGAAGGACCCTCGACTGCAGGAATGTTTGATAGTGACTGTAGGGTGGTAAATTCTAATCTTAACACTAACATATCTAATATTTCTAATATATACTTGGAATATGTTAAGAGGTTCTCCCGTTTGATTCTCAGCTGGAGTGTGGGGAGTGCCTTCTGTGTGGAGTCTGCATGTCCTCCCCACAGTTGGGTGGGCATTTGAAAGACATGCGTAAATAGGCGTGTCTTCATTGAAGGTTGGACATTGAGCTGGCACCTTGGCATTCGTGAAAATCTACTGCCAATCATTAGCGGACCGGAGTTCCGTTGTGGCGACCCCTAATCAGGAAAAGCCGAAAGACAAACAACAATAACAACAACTTGGAATATCCTGATACTACCACACGAGGTAATCAAATGGGGTTGGTTCACCATGAAATGACATCTGATTATCCCCCAGCTGTAGATCAACCTTTTATTGAATTTGATTTAAATAGTTCTACTTGCATGGATACAAATGTAGGTTCATTGAAAAATTCCCTGATTATGGATTACATACCACTAATGATGTAGTTGTAACTACTGATATGAATGTCACTAACTGGCCTGATGAACAAGTAGATCTTATTAACTCAGACCCTGATACTGAAATAGGCAATCTGGCAATATTACTTTCTAGACAGGAGGATTCTGGGAACCCAATGAATCATTTTGTTGATAAAGGTACCTCTAGTTGGCCTAATGAATATCAAGACCATAGTAATATACAATCCGTTAAACATCCTGATGTCATAATAAATTAACAGGTAATACTCTAATGAGGAAAGGTCTGAGAACCTGTTGAGTCGTCTTTTAGTAGTAAATCTTTCTAAATATGAACCTACCAAAGCAGATACATCTTTACTGTCACATGGGATTAAATTTGTTCCTGCGAGAACTGATGATCTGGTTAATGCAATTACAGATCTAAAATTGTTTTCGAGGAACTTGAATTTGAAGAGTATTTTTAAGGATAGTGGAAATTCTATGGGCAATCATCTTAAAAGAAGTGGTACATTTATTCCTGTTAATGATCCTGTTATTAGTGTATTTAATGATATATATGAGAGACAGATTCGTGAGAGTTATGACCAAACAATCTTTAAGAAAAGATATACTTTGACTGCTGAAGAGTCTGAAGCACTGAAATCTTTACAAGCTAATGATCAGATATTATAAAGGAAGCTGACAAAGGAGGTGCCATTGTGTTAATGGATGTAGAGCAAAAATATCTACAATCATTGGCTGATCTGTTACCAGACAGACAGACATTTAAACCCATCAGTAATAAAGAACTATATGCTATGATAAGCAAAATAAATCGATAGCTACAATCATTGGCTGATCTGTTACCAGACAGACAGACGTTTAAACCCATCAGTAATAAAGAACTAGATGCTATGATAAGGAAAATAAATGCATTAATGATATACCCCAGGGATTACCTCAGTGTCACTGCTCGACAGAGGCACAGCAAAATAATGGGTATAGTTCCCCATACTAAAGGGGTGGCGTAAGCCACAAAACTATGGGCTAGGCTTGTAAATGCCCTCGGGCAGATAGCCTAGTATGAACCTATGAACCTATGAACCTATTATATATGATCTGCAAGTGATGGGTGACATAGACATTGACACTTTTCATTTCCTAGGTGTACCATGTCCAACCATTCCTGTATTTTATGGACTCCCTAAGATATATAAGTTCCTGGAGAAACCCCCAATGAGTCCAGTAGCATCAGGGAGGACATGGATGACGGAATCTATATCTGTATATCTACAAGATACATTAAAGGGTTATTTGAAGTATATACCAAGCTATGTTATGGATACTGGTGATTTCTTGACCCAGTTACATAGTTGGTATGATATAAGTGCCCATTGCTGTTTCCTTTTGGTAACATTGGATGTAAAGTCTCTCTTCACCGTAATTCCTAATGCATATAGGATTGACTGTATAAGGGAGATTTTGCAGGAATATGGACCTTTCCCTGCTAGGCATATTGAAACTATCTGTGAGCTCTTAGATTTGGTTTTAGAAAATAACAACTTTATTCTCAATAAACAGGTGTATCATCAAATATCTGGAATGGCCATGGGCACTGCTCTAGCAAATATGTATGTGAATCTGACCCTTGGAAAGTGAGAGAGAACTAATGTACATGGTGATGCTAATTTATATGCATCAAATATCTTGTTCTACAAATGCTTTGTGGACAATATTGTTTTGGTTTGGCATGGTAGTACTATGGACAAACAGAATTTCTTTGACTATTTAAAAAGTACTGTTGAATTATTAAAGTCTGAAATGACATTTTCTGAAAATTCCATAGATTTCCTAGATCTAAGATTATGAGTAACAGGAATTAATTTGGAGACATGTATATATAAAAAAGACATGCAAGTTAATAAATACCTATATATGAAGAGTATGCGTGCAAGAAGAACCTTCAGAAGTGTTCTTAAAAGTCAATATCTTAATACCAAATTAGATGTATGTGAGATGCAGATGAAGGAAATGAGTAATAATGTTTTGGAATGGGGTTATAATGTAGATGAGATAGAACTAGCTAAGAATGAGGCCCTACAATTGCATTCAAAAGTGAAACCCTATTTTTCTGCTCAGGGGAATGTTGATTCTGGTGATACAACTTAAGCATCAAGTCAACATTTAAGGTATCTTATGATGTACAGCAGGGCTAGTGAGACAGTAGAATATGTCCTTAGGAATAACTGGGACATTCTAAAGGCCATACCTGGCCATGAAAATGGCTCTCGGATAGACCCCTGTTTACCTATCGTAATTGTAGTAATTTAAAGAAGTTATGTTATAAGGATTTCTGTTAAATAATAAATATGTCCCTATTCTTAATAAAAAGGATCTTTTCCTTGCCATAATTGTTACTGTTGTTCAAATATAAATCAATCAGTTGAGTTCATACACTCTGTAAGTGGCAGGAAGTTTACCTTCCACTATATTGCTAAATGCAACACAATATCTGTTATATACCTTGCTACATGTAAAAAATGCTCAGGCTTCTATGTTGAAAAGTCAGTGAGAAGGCTAAAGGACAGGATAATAGAGCATAAGTCTGAGATCCATAGGAAAATACTAACTCTTTAGCCCATCATATTAGTGAAACTGATGATACTCATCAGTTTAACTTTAGAGTTATACATGTAGTTTACCCAAATGCTAGACGTGGGGACCTAGTTAATAGTATAGGTATGAAGGAATATGAATGGATTATTCGATTAGAATCTGATAAATATCCAGGGCTTAATAAAAAGGTTACATTAAAACCGGTCCTGAAGCTTAAACAACAAAAATTCAAGTAGTTTTGTATTAACCATGTAAGTTTGGTGTATGTACTGTTTGATACGTGCAAGTCTATGGATTCTGTATGATGAACTGTTTTCTTAAGAAAAGAGAAAAGATCAATCACCATTTGTAATTGATGTTGCTGATAGGTGAGCTGTGTCATGTGATATGATTAGGTTGCATTTAAAATAGGTGTGCTGTGTCATGTGATATGATTAGGTTGCATTTAAAATAGGTGTGCTGTGTCATGTGATATGATTAGGTTGCATTTAAAAATGCTGTTTATATGTTCATTATATGTAAGACACTGAAGAAGGATAGTTTTATCCGAAAGCTTTGTCGTTTTATTAAACGTTTTTGACGGTGTGGAGTAGTACTCTTTCTTTGCTTGAAGCTGTTTTTGCTTGTATTCTCCACTTTACCACTGATTCACCTTTTTCTTGGGACATACCCCTTGCCCACATGTGACATGCCTCCTGCCCACATGTAACATGCCTCCTGCCCAGGTTAGATGCCTCCTGCCCACATGACATGCCTCCTGTGCATATGTTGCATACCTCCTGCCCAAATGTGACATGCCTCCAGCCCACATTACATGCCTTCTGCTGACATGTGGCATGCCTCCTACCCATGTGTCACATGTCTCCTGACCATATGTTACATACCTCCTGCCATGTGACATGCCTCCTGCCCATGTGCTGCATGCCTCCTGCCCATATGTTACATACCTCCAGCCCAAGTGTTACATGCCTCAGTCCCATGTTTCATGCTTCCACCCACGTGACATGCCTCCTGCCCATATGTTACATACCTCCTGCTCACATGTTACATACCTCCTGCCCAAATGTGACATGCCTCCAGCCCAAATTACATGCCTTCTGCCCACATGTAACAAGCCTCCTACCCATGTGTTTTGTGTCTCCTGACCATATGTTACATACCTCCTGCCGACATGTAACATGCCTCCTGCCCACATGTGACTTGTCTCATACCCACGTTACATGCTTCCTGCCCATATGTTACATACCTCCTTTCCAAGTGTTACATGCCTCCTACCCATGTTACATACCTCCTGTCCATATGTTACGTACCTCCTGCCCACATGACATGCCTGCTGCCCACATACAGTGCATCCTGCCCATCTGTGTCAAGCCACTTGTCATGCACCACTATCTCTCTCTTCATTTGGTGCGGACAGTGCAGCAGGCTGGAACACCTCTCAACCACTGGGATGAGTAAGTGAATGTTTGCCTCATAGTCCGTCCTCCATTGTTAGCTCTTCCATATCCAGGGTTGCTAGTTAATCCCTGGATACTTGGGCAGTAGCCAGTTCTTTATTCCCTAATCCCACTATACTGCAGACCTGAATACACACAAATATTTTCACTAGTTTTGGAGTCAGGACATGTTTCATTAAACTGTAGTTTTCATTTCTGTACTTACCCAGAAGTGTGGCCTTCATTCTAGAATTTCATCGTACAAAGTAACATAACCAATGCATGTTAAAGTCTTTAATAATCTGGACCGAGTAGACATAAAAATTGAATGTCCAAGAAAATACAAGCTAGGCATTAGATTCACTCTTACTATTCTTTTAGCTTTAATCATAAATCAATCTAGTTTAAAGTCTAGCCAGAATGAAAAAGCCTGATATTACTAACATTCATGAAATATGGCTCAAATCCATTACTGACAAGTCCAGATATACATTCACGTAAAACACCTGACCATCAAGCATGAAGAAGGTCTCTCCAAGCTGTCTTAAATCACCCGCACACCATTAACATACCAATGGAGAATTCTCAGCTTGATTCAATTCCCACTTTAAAACACGATGCATGTCAGATTATATTTCTTCTCCTTCATTTTCTGACATGTCAGTGGAATTTTTAACAAAAACATAACCATGGATTTGCAACATTAAATTCATGTTATTGGGTTATGTGAATTTTAACTGCACAGAGAATTTTAGTGACAAGCTTGATAAGACAGTAAGTGGTCAGTAATTGAAGGAAACAATGCCCTTACTGGGTCTGTCACAGTCAACAGTAATAAGTGTGTTTTAAATGCAGTCATCCCACATTTACTTCATAAATGTAAAGAATATACAAGTCTGCATGATAATTTAGTTGATTTTTTCATTGTTAAGTTATATGTTTGCTTTAATCACCAAACTCTGTACTTTTAATTTCTGAAGAAAAATTGGCCTCACAAATACAGGAAAATACACTTAAATTGATCTTTTGACTAGTTGCCTGTTTTTGCACAAGTCTGAGGTCAAAAGGGCATTATAAACAAAATGTTTTTTTCTGCATGACAAACACCTTCCTTTTATAAAGCAGCCTGTACACTGACTCTGTGGTCCATGGATGAAAAGAGAACTTAAATACTAAAATTAAGGTAACATCAAAGCACTGCAAAAAAGCAGTCATTGTTACTCAATGTGCGTTCAACATAGTATAGCATAGTCTAACAGAAAAATTATAA
This sequence comes from Protopterus annectens, assembly GCF_019279795.1. Classification (NCBI taxonomy): domain Eukaryota; kingdom Metazoa; phylum Chordata; order Ceratodontiformes; family Protopteridae; genus Protopterus; species Protopterus annectens. The sequence goes on from NC_056726.1 coordinate 1,502,140,430, forward strand.
ATTAACCTGGTCAAAAAGCTCATATTTTCAGAACAGGAAACAAAGGTCATTTAACGTTTACTACAGAAAATGTTGTTTGGAATAAAAACTAAAGGTTTAAACCTAGAAATAAATCTTCATCATTTTCTTACACGACATTCTTTCACATACTAGTAAGGAGTGCTCTGATGGCCTAGGACATGGATGTCAACCTCCTTGTTATGTAATGTAACTCAGTCTCAAGGTCTGTCCATTTATTTATGTACCTAGACACTACCTTAGTCCAACCTTCCTGAGCATCTAGGGCTCCTCCCCGGTGACACCACATTGCTTCTGTACCTTGCCATTTGGAGTTTCACCATTAATAAGGTCCAGAACACCTTATTTAAGATCACTGACAATGGCAGCAGACTGCAAAGCAAATTATCCGTTCATTATTACACACATAGCTTATATAAGAATTCTTCTACTAAATTAAATATTAGCCACAGGTTTATGCACTCTACCATGATTTATTTACCCCAAACAGAAACCTACCTTTCTAAAGTCAATCAAAAGTAAATCAACCAATCTAAGATCTCCCTTTACTTGAAAAGCACTTTGGGAAAATAATTAAATTCCAGTTTCTCTATTATATTGACAAGAAAAGATTCTTATGACCCATTCAGTATGCCACCAGGAAAAGTTGCTGCACATGTGTTTCCATGTGGTCAGTAATGGAAACATATCAATCCATCCATCCATCCATCCATCCATCCATCCATCCATCCATCCATCCATCCATCCATCCATCCATCCATTTTTCCAAACTGATTTTTCAAGGTGAGGATCATGGAGATTGCAAGCTGAGCAAATACAAGCTGCATTCCTCCACCTTCAGCTATAATCCTCAGCTCATCCTAAAGGATACGCAGTTAAACCCATGGCGAACCAAGAGATATAATGTCTATAGCATGTCCTTGTCCTGTTATGAATACGCCTTCCCATGAAAGATGCAAAAGAACATTCTTGCTTGGTGCCCAAAATACCTCAGCTGACCACAGCCTAAGTATAGGCTTCATTCCAGCAGAGTGGAGAACTGCCATTGTCATCCACTTTGCATAAAGGTGGTGCCACTACTGACTCTAGAAACTATCAACCCATTAGCTTGACAAGTCTGATCTACAAGGCCATGGAGCATATTGTTATGGACCTCATAAACAAGGACATAGGCAATCTCCAAGCACTTGACCCCACCCAGTTTGGATTCATCAAGGGCAGATCGTGCCTGTTGAACATAGCTGACTTTTTTGAGACTGTCACCAAGGCATTGGATGAGGGAAAGTCAGTACATACAACTTACCTTGACTTGGCCAAAGCCTTTGACACAATCCCCCATTCGGGCATCATCGACAAGCTAACAGAACTTGGTGTAAATCCCTATCTTATCAGATGGGTGACAAAATAGGTAACACAATCTCCGAAAGCAGACCTGTCACTAGTGGTGTCCCACAGGGATCTGTCCTGGGACCTCTATTGTTTGACATCTACTTCTCAGAGGTCCAGGCAAAGGCAAAAGGCCTGTGGCTGACCAAGTTTGCAGATGACTGTAAGTTGGGTGCTGTCATTGACTCCCCAAATTATGTTAACATACTTCAAGAGAGTCTCACAGCAACAAATGACTAGTGCCAAAGTCATGGTCTTAAGTTAAATGCAAAAAATTGTATTATCATACCATCTGGCAAAACCACGGCCCCTACTGATTACCACATTAACGGCAAACCCCTAAGTATGCAACCTGTGGTGAGAGACAAGTTTACAACAATCTCACATTTGACCATCATGTAGCGGCAGCGATCAGAAAAGCCTTTTACTTGGTTCATCTCATATGTCAAGGGATTGCATCCAGAAAAAAGGAGGTTATTACCTCTCTGTACTCCTCCCTCATTAGGCCAGTAATTGAGTACGATGCCCCATTTGGTATGTACTTCTCCAAACACCTGCACCAACTGGAAAAGTCACAGGACCACCTTGCAAAGAGAATCCATGGCCTCCAACACCTGTCCTGTGTAGACAGGCTCAAATCACTATCACTCTACTCTGTATCATACAGATTTCTCAAAGGTGATCTGTGTCTCACCTACAAGCCAGTCTCAGACCCTGCTCTACTACAGATGCTCTATATCCGTAAGTCTAACTCCTCACATAGCATTTATTTATTTATTTTATATTTGTTTACTGGGATAGTCTGACTGGATACATGTCCATTTTCAGCAGAGGCCCAGGGAGAAAAGCTCCAATAGACAATATTACATAGATTACACAACAAGTTAGATAACATTAGAACATATAACACAAAGTGTTTTGTACAATGGTTTAGTAATGTTCCCAAATAAGGACTCACATTTCTCTTGGTCTGACACAATTAAAAACAAAAAGATATCAGATTGGAAACAGATTGGAAACAGAGCTTGGTTAAGTATTTGTAACTATAGTACCCAATCAAAAGGTTTAAATCTAATATGTGACATTAACAAAACCTGCTGGAGAGACAGGTTTGTCTCCCAGAGGCTGCCCCATCTCTGGAATAGAACCACCATACACGTCAAACAAAGTACGTAGCTGACCCTCTTCAAGCACAACCTTGATGAGTGAATGGGCAACCACAAATTTGTCCCAGGGTTCTACCTGTGTCCCTCATTGGCAAGGGCGACAGGTGCTGACTGAGTTTTTTTTGGGGGGATAAACTCTTGACTCGGCTTGTAAGAGCTCCAGAGCCATTAGCCTAGTAATCTCCTATGATCCTATGAGAATCCGGAACTAGTAATCTCCTGTGATCCTATGAGGAGCAGGAACTTGTAATCTCCTGTGATCCTATGATCATATGATCCTATGATCCTATGAGGAGCAGGAACTAGTAATCTCCTGTGATCCTATGATCCTATGAGGAGCAGGAACTAGTAATCTCCTGATCCTATTATCCTATGATCCTATAATCCTATGAGGAGCAGGAACAGTGCTGCCCCTGACCATTACGAAATGATGAGCTGCTCATTGAATAACAGTGACCCCAGTGACCCTATCAAAGAGCTTTATTTCCAAGATTTATATCTGAGATCTCATCCTTTCAATCACTGCCCAGAGCTCATGACCAAAAATGAGGGTGAAGACATAGTGTATCATGCAAAAGGAAATTTTCATCCTGTAACTCAGCTCCAGTTTTACTGACCCAGACTGACTAGGACCTGCAGTATTGCTGTCAGTGTATCCACCATCCAGTCTATCAATGCCCTCTCTTCCACTAACAGTCTTAAATTCCCCCACAGGTCACAGCTCTCATCTTACTTTGTAGAAACCAGTGGTCTCCTTTCTGAGATAGAACTATAACCTCTGATTTGGAGATGCTTAATTTCACATCATCCGCTTCACATTCAGTAGCAAATTGCTTCAGAGCCTTTCAGATATCAAAGTTGTTTGATGTCAGCAGGGCAACATCATTTGCACCCGCCATCCCCTGACTAAATACTGTCCTAACCTCAGTTGCCGCTTTGTATCCTTTGCATAAAGATTCACAAACAGGAGTGAAGACAAGACACAGCTTGACTACGTTTGCATTAATACTGAGAATGGAGGGACACTTGTTCCACAAATACATTGCGGTGTGCACTATTATTCATTCTGATAGAGAGATACAAAAAAACTCCTCTCTTTGAGTCAAAGAGTCCATTCACTTCAGAATATCATCCTCATTGGGTCAGGTCAGAAACATTTAATAGCATTTCAAAGTAATTTCTGAACACAGTAAATCAGCTGTCTAGTAACTGATTGCTCATATGTACACAAGAAATCACACTGCATTATGTAAATGTCATTTTTAATTGAAAATAACATTATTTGAGTGAAAAAAAAAAGAAATCATACTGCAATGGTATTAATTAACAGCACCTCCCGTCATTCAGTATAACTCATGCTGGAGTTCTTAGAGCACAATGCTTTGGCCATTATGTTGTATTTATTTATTTTATTCATTGGCATTTGTTTACCAGGAAAGTATGACTGGGCACAGATGGCCTTTTACAGTGGAGGCACGGGCCAAATGCTCCAAGGTAACAAATTTAATGCAAACAATATTTACAATAATGAATTTTATAATGCAGTTTCAGTGAATACATGGCCTAACAGCTAGTATAACAAAATATGTATTGATATTCACAAACACTAATATACAAGTGTTATATTGAGAATTTAATAACAGAAGAGTGGTGTATAAGATAAGTTGGTGTAATTTAAGAAATGCAAGAACATGTGGTATTAGATACATTAAACAAGTCTGAGTGTTAATAGAGAGGTAGTAATGGAATAGTAATTTGTTTGTGCTAATTAAATGTAGGTATAGTAGTTTAAGAAGTGCAATAAAGTGAGGTACTAGAGGGGGATGGGCAGGTTAAGTGATTTAGTGCTTTAAAGGGGGTATAAGAAAGGTGATGAAGGGTGTTAGAGAGCTATGTCTCAGATGAGGAGTAGCAACAAAGCCAGAAGGTAGAGAGGAAGTCTTTTAGTAATGGTTTGAAAAGATGAAGGTGTGTGATAGATTTGATTGATATAGGAATGTTATTCCACGTTCAAGCTACACTACTGGAATAGAGACATTCCCAGCAGCCCTTTGTTGTTTGTAGATGGAAAGCAGTTTATATACTGGTTTATTGACATTCAATTACTGAGAAAGTCCAATTGGGTAGGTGCCCATTTTCAGTTGATGGGAAAAAAGCTCCATAGTATTACAAAAACATTTTAAAAACAATAATTTTGCAAGCTTCAAAAATAATTTAAAAACATCTCCAGTTTAAATAACTATACAAATTAAGTATAATGAGACAACATTGGCTAAAAATAAATGCAACTTATATCATAATGATTTAATACATAGAGAAAAATTAGTTTTGAGAAATTAACGCTGTTATTATAATATGACCTGGAAATGCAATGTGAAGTGAGGGGGAAAAACAGGGTTATGGCCTACAGAGTCGATGAAGGAAAGTGATTAAAGTTAGGAAGTAAGGAAGGAAGCGGAAGGAAGGAGGCCTAAGTTATAAACAGATACTTCTCATATTTAGCCATATCGTTTATCCTGGGGTTGAGCAACAACAAGACGTCTTTCAGAATGGTTTTAAAGGACTGCAGAGTGGGTAGTGAACTGATCGATACTTTAGGAACATAGTATGAGTACAGACCGTGCCCTGCAGATTTGATATGATGTGGACAGAGTGGAGTTTGTCATCATGGGATCATAATTGTGTGGAATGGTATATAGTGACCAACAAGCAGCTGGAGGTTGGGTAATTTTATAGGTGGTGAGAAGCTTTGTATATTTTATTTGATGTGGTAGTTCTAACCAATTTAGGGTTTTTAGTGCTATACAGTAGTGGGTTCGGAAAGGGGGTATTTTCTGCAAATGTAGGCACTTCATTCTAGTTTTGCTTACATTTTGCCTTTTGGGATATCTGGAAATTAGTAAGGATGGGAGTGTCATAAAGTAGTGTGGGGAGGAGGTAACTAGTGGCAAATGTAATTTTATTTGCATTGTTGAGAACAAACATTTTTGGCACTAGAAAACTTCCATAGCTGTTGCTGAGTTTTTCTTGGGCAATTTTGTATATGCAGGTTGAGTTTAAGATGATTATCCCTAATAATTTACTATGAGAAGTGACTTCAATGGTTGTATTACTAAGAGAGATGATATTATTTATTCAGTCATGTATTTATTTATTTATTTATTTAGCATGAAAGATGGATTTGGGGGAAGAAAATAAGTATTTTTTGGGGGGGGTGGAGACTGGGTATGATCTGTGATTTAGAAAGCCATGTTTCAGTGGCTGCTAAATATTCCTGAGGTTTTTTTTTTTTGGTGGGGGGGAGATGTGTCATGTTGTCTGCTGTGCAAATGAATGTGGCATCATCTGTGTATTATATTAGGGAGGCCTGTTTAGTGGATGTGTACACAGTGTAGGTGAGAATGATGTTAAACAGGAGGGGGTCAAGAACAATTCCTTATGGTACACTTGTGCTGCCTGGAAGGTATGGAGAAAAGGTTGAATGCCATTCTATGACTAATACCTTGAACAAGTAGATTTTGGAACCATTGAAGGGTGGGCTAAGACAGACCTAGTCAGGACATTTGAAGTGGATGTTTGCTGTGATAAACTGTATTGAAAGCTGTGGATAAGTCTAGAAATAAGGAGGAGACTAGTTTGCTGTTCTCTCTAGCTTTATTGACAGTATCTATATAGGTTAGACGTGCAGCGTTAGCACTACATGAGGGACAAAACCCATGTTGTACAGGGATAGGAGTTTTTCCTGCAGGAGATAGTTTAGCAATTGTTTATGAGTAATTTTTCAAGTATTTTGGTGAGGGGGGATATGATTCTTATGGGTCTAACGTTAGTGATGCCTGTTGAATTTCCTTCTTTGTGTATAGGCATAAATTGAGATTATCTTTTCTAGAGAGAAGGAACAGGGAGGTATATCTCAGATCATTAACACCGCATGAACAGTGACCGAGTCATACTTCTGCTTGGGGTTAAGTGACCTGAGTGCATGAGAGGTTTCACGGATCCTGGACCTGAAAGGCAGCTGACCGTGATTCACTCTTTCCTCAGCCTGATGAATAGCACATCTGTGTGTCTAATTATGGAGTCTCATCTGACCAGAATACTCGGTTGTGTAATGATATGCCTTATGGACTTAGTAGTTGAACATCATGGATTGTGCTGTAAATGTTTTGTTGGTTGCTGTTTTTGGGGAGTGCTCTTGAGATTGCTGAGGACATTTTTGTGTACAGTGTCTGGAACGTGTTTGTAGTTTTGGGAAATTACATTTAAGAGCTTCAGCATATCTTATTCTCTGTGACTGGATTTAGGAAATAAGACAAGTAGTTGTGTTGAAAAAATGTAAATTCTAAGTGTTTGTATCTGTACAGGGCACTGCTAAATCCAGCTACACACAGCTAAGCTTTGCACAAATCAGTGCCTTTGTAGAGGGTCAAAATAACCAGTAAAGCAGTAAAATGTCAATCAAATGTAGTACAATCAATGGTTCCTTAAGTGATTTGCAGCTTAGAAGTTGACTAGCCTACCCTCAGCTGCCACCAGGTGGCAGTACTAAGACTTCCAGGCTCCTAATCACAAAATCAATTTGAAGTACAGAAAAATAACCATCTTTACAATGAAACAAGTCATAATGCAGCAGTTTAGCTTAACTAAACTGTAATCCAACCAAAAGACACAGTGAGAAGGCAAGAGTGAAGAAAAAAATGTTTAAAATGCAGTGGTAAAAATACAACACTCTAAAATGATTTAGGGTGTAAAACATATGGTAAAAATACAGCACTCTAAAAGGATTTAGGGTGTAAAACATAACAATTCACTCACAAACATGATGAATAATTCATAGAAATAACAGAAGCAATTAAAATAATTTGAAAGAAGTGCAATTTAGTAATGCAATATACTTAACCATTGAAGGGTGGTATTGGATTCATTCAAGACTCTGTCTACTCAGTGGCATGATCGTCAAGCATGTTTTAGCCTTGCGGAAATTATTAATACTCTGAAATTTGCAGTGTGTACTAAGTGAGTGGGATAGTATGTAACTCACGCTTTATGACTGTAAGAAGATAGCCTTCCCAGTTGATTTCTCAGTGTCCAGTAGAATGAGCATATAAGTTGACACTGAGCGTGTCCAAAGTCAAATTTTTAGGAGAGTAAAACTGTAAAACCACCAAAGTCAAATGCAGACTGACAACAACAGAGTCACACAACATCTCAGCTAAATAATAATACCACTGAATAATTGTAGATAAATAATAAATGCTATTTCTCATTTCCTCTCACTAATTAATGAGATTGGATTCCTTTTCAGTCAGTGAATGAAAAAGGAATTCCTTTCTAAATTACACTAAGAACTTTTAAGACTCTGAGGTAAAATGGAAATTATAATTATAACAAATTGTAATATAATAAAATATAATAAAAATGCAAGTATCCAAACCTTAAATGCATGAAGTCTAATCCAAAATAAAATGCAATTAGGGAACACAAATGCAAACAGCACAACAGCACTCCAACTAAGCTTTTGTAGAAAACAGCACAGCCGAGTAAGGCATTTTTTATTATATAAATTGTAGATTTTGACATATACAGTAGCATGCATGGAATCTAAATCCATGAAAAGGAAAAATAAAATAAAATATGATTCAAGTTTTTTTCTTCCGGGGGGGGGGGGGGGCACAAGCCAACCATGTTTCTGTATGTGAAGCAAAATCTTTACAAGGGCAACCATTCAGGTTTGATATGCCTCAGATGAGAAGCATTTCTAGAAGGTCTCCCTCTGACACTGCTATTTTTTTACAGTTTGCTCAGTGTTTAGCTCTTTTTTTATTTTGTCTATCTTTGTAGAATATTTTATATACAAATCTCTCACTCTCGCTCTCACAGCAAACCCCCCAGCAGCTAACACTGTTCAACCAGTCTACTTTATTGTGCCATGTGTACTAAAATGTTTTCATTTCTTTTTTGACATATTTTCTTTTTATTTACACCTTTCAGCATTTAGTAAGAGCCTTTGATTCATATGGTTTTGCAAAATGGCAATCGTTTCTTTTAAAAGATTGTTCATATTCTTTCTACAAATTGCTAGCATTGCATACGTTTTTGAGCAATTATATGAAGTGAAACAATGCTTTTTTAAACCATTTCTGATATCAACTGTGAAATATAATTCTACCTGATCAGCCTACTAACACAGTCCTCTTCAATGACATATGTTCAATTCTATAACACGCACAGCTGTTTTATGACTAAAAGTAGATTCATGCACTCTCCTCATTTTTAAACTTAAATGCTACTTTCAAATGACAGTGCATGCAGATCCTATACACACGCATCAAAAGTTCTGGTATTTTGGCACAAACTCAAACTTCAGATGTTTGTTTCCCTTTCAAAGACAATGCTGTTCACTCTTTGTTTTCTTTATTGTTATAAAGTAGAAGAATTTGATCCTTATGGAGATCAAGCCTTACATTAGTCAGAAATCAGCTTTTATTTCCTTTATATACTTCTTCCGCTGTGATACATTTATTTAGAGTCATAATGTGGATTTGAATAACCCATTTTTAAAAATATATTTTTATTTGTAGTTCATTTCCATTCATTCAAAGAATTACATTGCACAAAAGTGGGTAAGCTTAAAATGGCCGACAATGGCAGCTAGCCTACTATTTACATATAAACCTATGAACCTACAAAGTTTGTTTACATTTTACTACTTTAAAATCACATTGCAGAAGTCACATATGACTAAATCTGTCAGGTTCATTCTGTCCACAAAAGTATTTAGCATTAATAATTTATGCAGAAGCACAGTAATATAGCTTTTCCCGGTACACTCCTGCGTTGTCTACTTATAGTTTTCCAATCAAATCTTTACTCATAAAGTCCTCATTACCACCTTGGTTCATAGGTTCATAGGTTCATAGGTTTATACTAGGCTATCTGTCCTAAGGCATTTATAAGCCTAGCCCAAAGTTTTGTTTTTTACGCTTTACCCCTACCCTTATGTTAGAAAACTATTTAGTTGTTGTTTTTGTGTGTCTCTCCAGCAGAGAGACATGAGATGATTCCAGGGGTATAGGTTATAGGTTATAAACTAGGCTAACTGCCCTTGTGAGACATTTTAAGCTTAGCCAATTATCTCTATCTCTCTCTCAACTCAAACCCCTGTGCTTGTGTGTGCTTAACCTTTACACACCTACCCAACCCTCCCAACCAACCCATGGTTACCATGAGGTTCCCTTAAGCCTGCTGTACAGTTTTTTTTTCTGTATGAGGTTGTACCTACTCACACAAGCCACTCTTGTCAAGTTTGTTGTGTATTTATCCATAATAACATTTTATTACTTTTATTGAAATAAACACTTGCATGCTGACTGCCAAGATGCACTCGCATGAACGTGCACAGACATAATGCAGATGCCATTTAGGTGCCGACCATACATTTATCCTCCAATTAGGTACTAGCCTTACATTGGTCCCCCAGTTATGTTTTGGCCTTACATTCGTCCACCAATAAGGTGCCAGCCTTACATTGGTCCTCCAGTTATGTTTTGGCCTTACATTTGTCCACCAATTAGGTGCCAGCGTTACATTTGTCCTCCAATTAGGTGCTAGCCTTACACTGGTCCTCCAGTTATGTTTCAGCCTTACATTTGTCCACTAATCAGGTGCCAGCCTTACATTTGTCCTCCATTTATTTGTCCTCCAGTTAGGGGCCAGCCTTGCATTTGTCATCCAGTTAGGAACAGTAAGAGCCATGCTGTGTATACAGTGTTTTAGCTGGAGGTATTGAATTTACCTGCAGGATGTAAATGCTTTCAGGACCCTAGTAGAAAAGGAAAAAAAGAAACAAATAATACTAATAATGAAGTCTAATAATAATCCTTTTGCATTTGTTAGTTATCCTTTGACAGCAGTTTTTGTTATTCTCCCAAGTATAAGTAGCACTTGTTATGCACCAAAATAGTTTAACACTTTGACTGTTACATTAAGTGTTAGCAGAACACCTGTTATAACACAAGCTCTGACCAGTGCCATGTATGAAAGAGTCCTTTGATCTCTAACTTACCTGTTAATAAATAAAAGTCGAAACGTTCAGATGGCTAACCAGCAATAGAGGAAGATAATGCTTTAGTTCTTTCTTTAGTGCACAAAGGGCTTTCTCTGCAGAGCTGTATAAATAATATCATTCAATATATATATATATATATATATATATATATATATATATATATATATATATATATATATATATATATATATATATATATATATATATATATATATATATATATATATATATATATATATATATATATATATATATATATATATATATATATATATGTATACAATGTAGATTTCAAATGAAGTATAATTCTGTTTTTGTATAACTTTACTCCGATGTCCTTTAGGAGGGGCTGCCACTCTTTCAAATGCAATTCTAGCCAATCTGTGATCCATTTTGCTGTTTTTTCCAAAAAGAGGTTACATGCAATCATAGATTCAAACCAGATCATCTGCATGGATGGTTTAAAACAAGAAAGGCAGCCTCGTACTGATGCATAATGAGGCAGTAATAAGAGGCTGTTTTTTGCACTGTTTGAATGTCAAATACCACTATGTATGCATGCATGCATAATTACTGCTTAGAAGCAGAAACATATCTTTTGTCACTCCAGAATTCCTGTGAGGCACATGCTGGAAATCTAAATATATAATTCCGGTTTTAAATGTTCAAAAGAAAAAGCTAAGAGGGACATCATTTCAAAATGAGACAAGAAAACCTTGAATTTGCATTTGTTTTAGACTGTGTTGATTTGAGAAAGCTGTGTTACTTTCACAGTTCTCATTTATTTTTCTGGACGCCCCCCTGTATATGTTTTTTTTCATGCTTCAGTACCTCAGAAACACATAGGATCAGGGTTGATAGGTAAGATAGTAATACAATCTTTGTGGAAGTGAAGTCTGTTACTGCAGTTTCATTTACATGCTATTCACATTTACCGGACCAGGGATTTGAAAGCCTAGCAGCAATTCAACCACACTAACAGTTTCAAAACACCTATGTATTAGATTCATATGCACTATGAATCTCATTGACTGAAAATTACATATGAAAAATTGTAAGGAAATCTTTTTTTTTTAAGGGCTGAAGTGGGCAAACTAGGTTTTGCACTGAGTTACATATCCAAATAAATAATTCTGCTACTATCTTTGACAACATTTATCTTATACCATAAGCTGAAAATGCCATTTTCAGATGTACCCATGTCATACAGAACAGCAAATAATGCTGCAAGGTTAGACAGAATGTATTCTAATCATTTCTTGAAAATTAAGGATGTGGAAAGAAATACTATACATGGGAGAACATAATGCAAGAATATTGTAGTCCTTACTCTCCTGTCTATTAAGTCCTCCTACCTCCAAATAATCTGTGAAAGTCTTTTTCCCATCTCAATAAAGCCTGCAATATATACATTTTTAGAGATGCATCACCTTGCATTTCAGATTCCAGAGTTTCATTATAATTTAAATGTCAGCTCCAGCATTGTACGCAGAGTTGGCTGTATAAAATATGGCCAGGCAGACAGTGATCCCACATCATTCTGATTACCAGGCTTAAAGAACTCTGAAAGGTACATTTAGACTCTTGTAGTTTATCAATAGTGATAAAACATTCACACATAAAATTGATTAGCAGTCAATGCCAAGTATATACCTTCAAAAAAAAAAGGCAGAAGCATGTATGAGGAGGTGTTCACCATAGTGGTTAAGGTCTGCACCTCATAGACACAGGGTTTGATTCTGACCTTCAAGTTGTTGGCTATGATTAAATGGCCCTATAGGGGAGTTAGACTGCTATTTAACTATGAACATACATGTATCATTTGACTTATATAAGATGCCACTAATTGCATAAGTTGAAAAATACATGCATAAACACTAAAGCAGTAGAAAACAAACTAAACTTTTGCAATTAGTAGTTTATCCTACAAAACATCTTGTGGTCACTGTAACCCATTTATGAAGTGGTAAATAAATCATTTTACAATAAGGGGGGAAGCTTTCAAGTTTGTATGTGTACATAACAGATGGCCAACACTAATCTTTCTTGGAAATATAATTGCCAGACAGTCTGTTGATACAATATGAATAACAGAACAGATAATTAATAACTATGTAACATGCTAAACAATAATTATCTAGTTATATTCATAGGCAACTGCAATAAATATAATAGAAAGCAAATATACTGACATTAAAGGCAGAAGAGAGTATAACAGCAAAAAATAACTAAATTAACAGCACAGAAAATGCAATAATACCACCAGTCACAGGAGGTCAGAATTCAGACTGGCCCATCATATGCTGTAACTGTGGGCTGAATGTCAGAATTGCAGTTTAACTGCACTAAATTAAAGGAAATACATTATCATTTATTAACTGGGAGCCATTATTGAATCCCCAAATGATGTGGAGATTCTACGAAAGGGCCTTACTGAGAGAGATGCCTAATGTCAAAGCTATGGCCTCAAGCTCAACACCAAAAAATGAATAGTCATCTTTGAGAAAAAACATGTGCCCATGAACTACCACATAGGCAGAAGTTCACTTAACACAGAAAGTGTGATAAGAGACCTAGGGACATAGGTGAACAGTGGTCTCTCCTTTGATAACCACATCGCCACAGTAGTCAGGAAATCCTTCTGTGTGGAACACCTCATCACAAAAGGTTTCTCATGTAGAAAAAAGGAGGTCATTGTTCCTCTATACTCATCCCTCTTTAGACCTATTATAGAGTACAATACCCCATTTGGTCAAACCCAGAGCTGTTGGACATGCTTCACTTAAAGAAATCCCAATCCCTCTGAGTCACATGCTCTAGGGACCTAAACCTTGTCACCACAATAAACAAAACATGCTGGAGGGATAGGTTCCTGTCCCAGAGACTTGCCATACTCTGGAACAGACTGTCCATTCATGTCAAGCAGAGCACCTCATTAGCCCTCTTTAAGAAAAATCTTGACGACTGAATGGGAAATAAGAAATTCACCCCAGGGATCACTTGAAAATAAACACATATTCGCATTTCCTGTAAACACATATTCGCATTTCCTGTAAATGCATATTCGCATTTCCTGTAAACGCATGTTCTCATTTCCTGTAAACACATATTCGCATTTCCTGTAAACGCATGTTCTCATTTCCTGTAAACGCATATTCGCATTTCCTGTAAACACATATTCGCATTTCCTGTAAACGCATGTTCTCATTTCCTGTAAACGCATGTTCTCATTTCCTGTAAACGCATATTCTCATTTCCTGTAATTTTGTTTCCATTCTGTTTCTATAATGTCTTGCTTTCCAAACCATATTCCAAGAATTCTTTTTTCTTATTAAATTTAATCCCTGCAATTATATTTTCAGATCCCAATCCTTGACTTTTTTTCTTTATTTATTGAAAACCCTGTTACTTTAATAGTTTCCTGTAAATAGTTTTTCATTCATTCTACTCATACATATTTCATCTTTAGTAATAATAACAATATCATCTGCATATGATAACATAATCAGTATTTTTATTCCATCAGTCAAGTATAACTCATCCCCATGCTTCTGTTTATCTGTAGAGCTATCACATGCATTACTAACACAAACAATATACCACTGAAAGGGCCATCTTGTCTTATCCCTTTCTGAAGCTGTACATTTTTACTAAACCACCCGTTTTCTAATGTTTGACTATACTGAATGTAGATGCTGTAGTACAATTTATCTTTTCACTTATATACTTCAAATATTTCTCATAATAGCAAATGATGAATTGAATCAAAAGTCCTACTTAAATATCCCGTAATTCATTTTTCATGTGCATTTCTGTGCAGCATATCATCAAACCAATAAAATGCATAACTTAATTAAATCTAAATTACATCTTAAAGTGATGTACACAATACCCTGAAATAATGTAATTTGACTGTTAGGCATTATAATATTTTAATTTTAACACTGGGTATAATGAACATGAATCGTTGAGTCCTGGGATGCTTGTGGTGTTTAATTTGAGCTGCTAACCCAATTCATATTTATTTAAGTGCTCGTTAACAATAACCCCATGGGCATCCTTTTTCACTTGTTCAATAGCCATAAACCTAAATCTATGTGTATTAAACTCTTGTATATGCCTATATAAGGCATTAGTTGTTCTGACTTTTTTTGATATGTAAACAATGTTCATAAATTCTTTCTTTGAATTTCTTTACAGTTTTCCCTAAATAAAAGGCAGAACATGAATTGCAGCTTGTAAGATAAAAAATTATTTACGTATCACAAGTGAAATGAGCCTGAATATAGTATTTTACCCTTCTGATTTCAAAATTAGCTGCCCTATTTGGGTCTCTATTACAACGTTGAACTCACAGGAGTCCGAACGTTGTAATATCGAAGCCATATGTTTGAAAAGCCAAAATAGCGAAGCCACAGAACACCGATTTTTTTCCCAGGGAAAAAAATCGGTTGTCCATTTTCATGGCTTTACTATTTCCTCCACTGTGGTGCAATCTCAGAGTTGGTATATTTAAGTAGGGGGGTATGTGGGGCGCACAGCCCCTCATGTTGGGGGTGTGAAGCCCCCCTGCATTAGTTTATGTTTAAAGTGTACATTTTTTTTGTACCAGAACAGTGATTTTTTTTCCCTGGGAAAAAAATCACTGTTCTGTGTTTTCGCACTTTTTGTTTTTTGAACTTCCTGGTTCGATATTACATCGTTCGAACTCCTGTGAGTTTGACAATGTAATATAGACCCGCCTTATTTACGTTTGGACATTGGGAGCAGTGCCCACACTTAAACATACACAGTTTTAATGTGGTCTTGCTCTTACATCCAATATTTTGTCCCAATAAGTTTTTGAACGATCTCTCCCTTTTATACACTATACATTGACCTTCACCCACTTTAAAAGATCAGCTTTTCCACACAAAAAACCCCCACATTTTTGGTTATCCCAAATATCTAACCATGCCTGTGTCACCTTTGACATTAATAATACTTGGAATATGAACAATACTGCCATTTTCAAATTTCAAAATCACATTGCAGCTCCAAACCTCAGTCCATAAACCCCTGTATCATAACTTTTGATACATGTAATATGTCTTTACATAGCTTTAGTAAATGATTCTTTAAAGTCTCTTTTCAACTTCAGTCCTAAATTGAATGTTAATGTTCTTCTTAGTTTCCCTGTAAAATGCCTTACATATGTACAAGTGCCATGGTGAGCAGTCTTTTTTTCATATTCTGCTAAGCATTTTTCTATTATCTTACCAGTCTTAAAAATAATGTCATAAAAAATGTGTTTATTGATATTAATAAATGCTCTGATCTCATTTGGTCTGATGCCAACATCTTAATGACTTCATCCCACACGTTCTATCTATCCAACTCTGCATCTCCCTTCTTCTCAATCTGTATTTAAAGCGTCTTTTTTTCTTCTTTCTTTCTTTCTTACTTCCCATCCCTGCTTTAACCATTTCCACATGTGATTTTCTATCAAACTGTGTCCAACCTGTTGTGCTTCTTCCTTCTGGATACTTTCCATCAGCTTTCCCCACAACACATCCTTGCCATTTTATGGTTTGTTCTCATTCATCTCTATCAATAAATCATTCCACAACTCTCCTGACTGGAGGGTTGTAACAACACAATCTTATGCTGTAACTTCTACCTCAAAGAGGTTTCATTAAAATAAATTTTTAGAATCTGTGTTAATTACTTCCAAAATATACTTCTCAACTGTACAGATTTTTGCAGAATGTCCAGATTTTGGCCTCATATTTTTGTCTGATTTTCAAAAAATTGTGTTTTTGGGGGCAAATTTGTGGTAAACTATTAAAGACTGAGGTTAGAAAATAATAACAGACATTTAAGTTTCAAACTTCATATCCTTCAGAACATTCATGCTAAATCAAAACCTGTTAATCTATAGGTTCATAGGTTCATAGGTAGGTACTAGGCTATTGGCCCTAGGGCCTATATAAGCCTAGCCAAATGGTACCCTGGCTTTTGCCACCCATGAAAATTATTTTCCTGTGCCTCTGTCAAGAAGAGCCACAGAAGTGATCCTCGGGGTGAATTTCCTATCTCCCATCCAATCATCAAGATTTTTCTTGAAGAGTGCTAATCAGGAGCTTTGTTTGATATAGATAGGTAGTTTGTTGCAGAGTATGGGAAGTCTCTGGGACAGGAATCTATCCCTCCAGCATGTTCTGTTTATTGTGGTGACAAGGTTTAGGTCCCTAGAGTGTGTCACTTGGAGGGATTGGGATTTCTTTAGGTGTAGCATGTCCAACAGCTCTGTGTTTGACATAGCTTTGTATGTTAGGCAGAGATCGCCTCTGAGTAGGTGATATGCGACAGAGTAAAGCTGGAGTTTTTTGAGATGGTCTGCATAAGGCATCTGTTTGAGGCCAGTAATCCTCTTTGTGAGGTATTTCTGCGGCCTTTCTAGTTGTTGTAGATGTCTTGTGAGGTACATACCAACTGTGTAAGTTTTTAAGTGCAATATGTAAAAATTATCCCTATTTTTGGTCCTTTGTCACACTTTCATTTATGGATATGTCCAGATTTCTTGCTCTAAGAGGTTGAGAGGTATGCTCCAAAATCTTAGATTGTCTTTGAAAAGGCTCAGCTGCCTTTCTATTGTCTCCATCCTGCCATCATCTCCTCTAAACATCTCCTTATTATCCAATTCCTTCACCATTGAATGAAACACATCTGCTGTCCAAGTAACAGAACCAGAAGCACAAAATCCATTATCGTTAACTTCTCCATCCTCTCTGCTAGCTCGACCAACTTCCTTCTTCTCCAAGCCGCCTATGCACCCAGACTAGAAGAAAGGAGTGTCATTGCAAAACACATCCCCATACACATAAAGAGTATGGGAAATTCCCTTGTGCCCTAGACACATTTTGCCCTTGTCAGTATGAATACCGCCTTAGGTATCTACTGAAAAGATGCCACTGGCCTAGTGAATTTAACCCAGAATGCTAAAGATTAATATAGGGCTACGCACATAGGTTAGTACTAGGCTAATTGCCTTTGCGAGCCATTGTAAGCCCTAATAAATAGGCTACCCTCCCAAGATCCTGGTTTAACAATCTTCAAGCTATTAATATCTTCTTCTTTTGGCTTTTCCCAGTTAGGGGTCACCACAGCAGGCCACCTGTCCGCTCATGATTGGCAGTGGAGTTTTACAGTGTTGAGTTGTCAGCCCGGTGCCTAACCTTCCATGGAAGGCACACACATGCACACACTCACGTCTAGGGCCAATTTAGAGTATACAATCCACCTACAGCATGTCTTTGGGATGAAACCGGAGCACCTGGAAGAAACCCACATGACCACAGGGAGGACGTGCAGACTCTGCACAGAAGGCACCCCAGCTGAGGATGGAACTGGAGAACCTCTTGCTGCGAGGTGGCAATGCTAACTGCTGCACCACCGTGGCCACCCAAGCTATTAATATCTTCTGCTCCTTTCAAAACTCCATGCAACAACAAATTCCATATCTGTGTCTTGTTTACAAACAAAGCCAGATGTTCTCCAATGTACACCATTATGCCTGTAGTTTTCTGCAGCTTTATCTTTCATTTTACAGTGCCTCTTCTTTGACAGTAGTATGGTCTTATATTGTTCTTCCAAGAACTTAAAATTATGATCATCAGAACTATCCAGCTACCTAGCATATCTGATCAACATATACCAACTTCAGTCATGAAACTATTATGCTTGTAGATTTTAACCTTGACTGGACTATCTGCTCTTCCAACACCCCTACAAATTTTATAAACCTGTACAATTTCTGTCAAAAAATTAACCACCCCACATGCTTTGACAAACACACCAACAGGCAATCCATTCTTGACTTAATTTTAACAAACAAATCCAATATTAGCTATGATGCTGGGTGTCTCCCTGGCATACTAAACAATCATTTCCCTACCTACTTGATTAGCAAACATACAGACAATTCCTGTAACATTTCATTTTGCTACATTCACAATAAAAAACACTTTTATCCTACCTTATTTAATACTCGTCTTCAACAATTTGACTGGGCACCTCTAAAAACTCTTCAATTGGACCGTGCAGTACAGTACTTCAATAGTGCTTTCCTACAAGTACTTAATAATCTAACCCCAATTAGAAAAATTTGTACCAAATTTAAACAGCTTCCCTGGTTGTCAAAAGACACAATTCTTCTACTAAAACAGAAGGACATTGCCTGGTATCGCTTTCAAAATAATAAAAGGAAACAAAATTTCATTACCTACCAATAACATCGAAATCAAACCAAAAAACTAATTAAACAAGACAAAAAAAACACTACTTCCAAACAAGTCAGCTAAAATACCAGAAAAATCCCAAAAGATTCTGGTAAACAATTAATCTCCTTCTCAACCCAGGAAAATCCACTACCCCAGCCCCAACTCTGACCAACCCAAATGATTGCATAGCTACTCAATTTAACTCTCATTTTATTAACTCAGTAACCTCTTTACTAAACAGAACCCCTAATATGCCTCTGTCCATACCTCAAACCTCCAACAACAATTCTAACCACTCTATCTCATACCTATCTAAACAAGTTATGTTAAAAATCTCTTTTCTAAACTAAAACCTTGCACACTGGCTGCAGATCAGCTACCTGGTGACTTTCTACAACTAGTTGTTATTTCCATCACTTATCCTGTATCTATTCTCATTAACCATTCTATCCCTGAACAGTATGTACCACTCCTCTGGAAAATATCTCACATCATTCCCTTACATAAAGGTGGTCCCTCTACTGATGTATCCAACTACAAACCCATAGTCATTTTGTCACCACTTGCCAAAATCTTACAAAAATGTATATGCAAATAGATCTTAGACCACTTTCTGTCAAATAATCTATTATCTAATACACAACATGGCTTTTGACCTAGGCATAGCACCAGTGTAGCTCTAATTAGCTTTACTAATACCATAAATCAACTCAAAAACAAAAAACAACTAGTCTTTGTTACCTTCCTAGATATGTCGAAAGCATTCGACACTGTACCTCATCAAATACTTCTCAATAAACTGGCTTACTACCACTGCAGCTCTGAACCCCTAAGCTGGTTTCAGAGATACCTGTCAGATCGTGTCAGTCGTCCTGCTAGACAGGGGTCCAGAGAAGTAAATATTGTGGGAAGAAATATCCAGGGAATTGTTATGGCTAGGCTTGCATAGGCACTAGGGCTGATAGCCTAGTGCCAGCCTATGAACCTATGCACCTATGATGTACATGGATAGACTGAAAGCCCTGTCACTGTACTGTGGATTTTATAGGCTGATGAGAGGTGACTTGTGCCTAGCCTACAGGGGAGTGTCCGACCTTGCTCTAATGGAAATGCTACACATCTATAAATCAAATGGGACAAGAGTCACTCACTCCAGGGTTCTTAACCTAGCCTGTGACATCAACATAACATGCTGGAGAGACAGATACATCTCCCAGAGAATGATGCTCCTTTGGAATAGACTCTCAATTCATGTAAAGCAGAGCCCCTCACTGACCATATTCAAGAGTAACCTGGACAATTTAATTGAAGACTGCAAATTCATCCTAGGGGTAGTGCCCATGTCCTTCATGGACAGAGGTAGTTGCTGCTGACCTTAGACTCACTCTGCTAATAACACCCATCTAACCAAGATCATTTAGGGTAACTTGGGTATAACATGGCTAAGACTGTAAGGGTAACTCGGGTATAACATGGCTAGGCTTGTAAGAGCTCTGGGGCCATTAGCCTAGGAACCTCCTATGAAGCTATGAATCTATGCATGTCATGTTAAACAGAGTACCTTGTTTGCCCTCTTCAGGTGCAACCTTGATGAGTGGATGGCAAACCACAAATTTTTCCCAGGGGTTCTACCTGTGTCCCTCATTGACAAGGGGTGACAGGTGCTGACTGAGGTTTCTTTTTGGGGATAAACTCTTGGCTAGGCTTGTAAGGACCCCCAAAGCCATTAGCCTAGTAACCTCCTATGATCCTATGATCCTATAGGAAACAAGCCACTTTATGGGACAATAAACTCTCCCCCCCAGCTCCCTATATGTGTAGGAGTCCCACAAGGATCTATGCTTGGCTCACTTTTATTCACAATTTTTACCAATGACCTAAACTCCTCAGCAAATCCAGCCTTAATCATACAGTATGCTGACGATGCTTCCCTAATCTGCTCTGCTCCCTCTATCAAGGAACTCCAAGAAAAATCTCAGGCAGCCCACCACAATATGGAAAACTACTTAACACCCAATCAACTTATACTTAACCCCAATAAAACCAAGTGTATGGTCTTTTATAATAACTCAACAACTAGCAACCAATCTTCTATCTATATTTCCTCCTCCAATGGCACAAAAATAACAACAGTTGAACATACAAACCTTCTCAGTGTCACAACTGAGAGTGGACTTAAGTTTGACAAACATATTGCGCTAACAATTAAAAAGGTTCATGTCAAACTGGGTCCTCTCTATAGGGCTAAATCATATTTTACTGACCATGCCAGACTCACAAGACCCAGAACCCATCTCTTATCCTCCCTACTTTGCTGTTCACAAAAATTTACCAATCTTCACAAATATGAACTGAGTAGCTTTGAATCTTGCTGTAATAAAACAACCAAGTTTGCCACTAATCAGTCTCAAAGATCTCACCATTGCACTGCCCTTCTCCAGCTGAAATGGTTAGAGCTCTCTCATCTGCTTAGTCTGATGCAGCTACTAACTGCCCATGCAGTCTTATACAAACCTGACAACTGCCCTCGTCCGACCCTACACTAACCTAAAATCATTTAGGTCTGTTGATAAAGTACTGTTGAAGGTTAAGAAAACCCACAAGTCGCACGGCGTCTCCTTATACTCACATATCATTGCCAAACACTGGAATTCTCTACCTGAGCATATTCTGTCCATCACTGATACACATTCATTTAAACAGTCCCTAAAGGAATATTTCTTCACCAAACATAGGCTTTTCACATGTTCTCTACCAGGCTAACTAATTTAACCCTTTACTGTCCAACTTCTTTCTCTCCACCACCCACTGTCAATATTTCTTGGCAACTGACACTTCTTAGCTTCGGTTTGTAATATTTTTGTCCTGAAAAAAAAAAAAAAATATATATATATATATATATATTATTTTTTGTTTGTTTTGTCTGTATGAATAGTATAAGCTTATTGTACTACCATTGTTATATGCTTTTAGGTAGAATGTCAAAGAACTTGCGTTTGAACTCCTATTGTAATTGTCATATGTAAAAATGTATAATTATGTAATTTTCCTTGGGGCTTTTCTCCCCGGGTCTCCACTGAAAATGTGCTTCTGGCCCAGTCGTACACTACCTGGTTATCAAATGTAAATAAATACATAAATAATAATGAATAAATAAATCTGCCTTTACTTGTGCATAACCACATGTAATTTAAGTTTTCCATCTTTTGCAAAAAATGACATGGCATACTTCTTCAAACTTCTTTTCTTGCAGACAAGGCTAACTGTAAATACTCATCTACCCTCCGTACCTTCTAGTACAGCTTGCATATGTACCAGATGTTTTTAATTAACTTAGAACTTCTGTTGTTTGGTGTATAATTCAATCATAACAGCAATAGGGAGTGGACCAAACTAACAAAGCACAGTTACATCTCCCCATATAATTCTTAACATCACAGACTTCAACATAAATCTGTTCTTCTTTTACTGTACTGTTTATTAAATAAAGAGGGTCCTATTTTTGTGAACTGTTTGACAGAAACATCTACCTATTACTAAGGAGTCATCTACCAGCACGGTTAATGAAGCCGAACTCAAAATCATGGATGACTGTCTGCTTATTTTTCAATATGGCCATTTCACCTCTGCCCTGTTTTCTCCCTGTTAAGACCTAACACTACACTGCAAATTGTATGGTCATCAAGTTTAAGTGTTTGTATTATTTATGTATTTATTTATTTATTGATTTATGCATTATGGCAATTACATCAGGAAGTCCCCCATCCTTGGGTGATACCAAGATATTATGCCACACTCTGCAAAATCAGGGAGCTTAAGAGCCCAACAGTTAATCTAAATTTTCAAGAATATACATTCTACCTCTGTCTTAAATTCTAACCATCACTGGCGTTCAGACAAAATAGGTTCCCACTTCTCTTGGCAAGGAACCTCAAGTTAATGTAGTCTAGAATGTTACTTAATAATGTAGTCTCTACACTGATATATTGCATAGCACAAATCAGCAAAATTCTTACCCCATCACTGTCCTGTCCTGCTACTGTTACAATGACTGATCTTTCAAAAGCAAAATGATCTACTGCCTTCTATACGATGCCCTAAAATTTCTTTATCATGATTCCAAATTAACACACACTTAGAGTAAAGTACTTAAAATGCATGTCCCCTCTAGGACATGTGACAAATCAAATACGGCACTGATAAAAACTACACAAAGACTCCTATAGTCATATGTTACTCTGTAGCCAACTACTTTTCAACATAGCAAATATTGACCAAATTAAATATTTCTACGAGTAACTGCTCTTTTATTATGTACACCTGGTTACCTGCATCTGCTAATAACTGCCCTTCATCTAACTCCCTGACACTGCTTAGACTTCTCCATAAGAGCTGTGCATTCGTAAAATATAGGTCACATGTACTATCAGATCTTTGCATTCTTTTTGTCTCTATAAATAGTATCTATGTATCTATCTATCTATCTATCTATCTATCTATCTATCTATCTATCTATCTATCTATCTATAAGGTTTACATAATTATGCCCTGTACTCAGAACTCAGAAATGCCATTAAAATCCTTTGCTTATGGATTCAATTCATTTATTAGACTATGAGTGAATTTGTGTTTAATAATGTTTCTTAATATGCACATTTATTTTTTGTTATGCATTAGTGTAAACTATACAATCTGAAAAATGCCTTTAAAGTTTTTATTGTTGTGTTCAATTCACAACAAGTAAATTTGTTTTACAAATGGTTTCTGGTGTAAACACATATTTGTTATGTAGATTTTAAACTGTATTTCATGTATTATGATCTTGTAATCATAATACACATTTTTCTTGTATTTCTACCATCTTATATAATAATCATTGTTATTATGCTGGAGCTTTTCTCCCTAGGCTACCAATGAAAACAGACCCCGAGCTAATAGACATCACCAGCATTAAAACAGAAATAAATTAATTCTTACACACATAAATACATACTGATTCTTCTGATGCTTTCAGTACAGCAGATCTCAGCTTCTTACATGGGAATGTTAAATATTTGACCTATAAAACACATGAAATAATTGGATCGCTATCCAGTTATCCAGAATAGAATGCTGTATTCAGTTCGAAGGATAATCAAAGCTATGAAATAAAGTAGGACAGGGGTATGTCATTCCATTTTAGGCTGCTTCCTATTCCGTCTTCATATAAGAAAAATTAAAATAAGTAAGTCAGTCTTCTATCTATTCTATAATGATGGTACTAATGTAGGAAAATGATTTATTGTATACAAGGATTATCAATTTCCAGAATCCTGCAGTCAGATTTGGATAATATTGTGATGGAAAATAAAATACTTATCCACTGCATTAAAATGAAACTCATGTACCTTTATCTTAGAAGAAAGGGTGACATATAACATGAAAGCACACAACATAAAGAAGGTCAACATATTTAAAGACCAAGGATATAGATAGAGGCCATAGGAAGCTGCACGGAGTGGATAACAAATGTCTGTTTTGAAAGTTTGAAATTAATTGGAAGCCTACTAAGATTCATTAAATCAAAACGTCCTGTGATTTTGCTGACTATTCTAATTTAGGCTGGTGAAATAAAAATATGACAGTATGTAATGGGTTCCAGCCAGTGAACAACTAACCACAAAACTAGAATGTATTGAGAGAACAACAGCTATCAAAATAGAGGCACTAGAAAGTTGTAATAATTAGTAAATATTCAAGATCTTAGATCCATTTTCTGTGAATTACAGATGTGTGGGCTAATTGCTCTTTGTTTATAAGCCTTCAGAAATTCTTTCTTGTGGAATGTTTAGGATTTATTAAACCACTGAACATGAACACACACAAACAATATTTTAAATGTTAGTAAAAACAAAAGAGTAATATTAAGGTTCTCGGTCAGAATTGTGGAATGAAATTGATTACCTGAAAAAATAAGCTGCGTAAAACTGTAAGTTTATTTAAGATGAGGAAATATCAACCTTTAGGTGAAAAGAGGCAGGGGTTTGCATAATGGTTAAGGTCTTTACCTCAGAGATACAAAGAAGAGGGTGGCATTTGAACTTTGGTGTCTCAGAGAGTATTATACAGAAGAAAGAAACAAGAGTCTTAATCTGTATATAATGTGACGGTGCAGGATATATGAAGTTCATATCATTAACAACGCTCATTAGCCACTGAAGACCCAGAGAGGAGAAGGCTGTGTGTAAAATCTTCCATTATATTGACACATGGGTATCTGTACCCACGCATGCTATGCAGGAAATAACAGGCTTAACCGGTCTGAGACTGAACTTGATCAGAGTTAACCAATGCGCTCCCTCCGAAACAAATATAAATAAATAAATAAATAATTATATACAAGAATGGTAAGAATGCAGTCATCACAGGAGTTTACAGACTCTATGAGTCTTCTAAGCTAGTCTTATCAACGTGCGTAATGCTATGTCTAATAAACTTACATAATAAGGGCAGAATTTTATTTTTTAGACAATATCCTAACTAGTTCATCAGGCGTTATTGCATTAGCTGAAAACATTGATAACATCCTTGCTTAAGGGCCTGTTTTTCCATCTCAAAAGCTAATATTTAGATAAAGGTACCAATTAATACTAGTTATTCAGATGTGCTCCAATACAGCATTATAAGCAAACATTTCCCAAGCATTAACTTACTTCTCTTCTC
The DNA here is from genome assembly GCF_019279795.1 of Protopterus annectens. NCBI lineage: Eukaryota > Metazoa > Chordata > Ceratodontiformes > Protopteridae > Protopterus > Protopterus annectens. Next base: position 1,502,166,031 of record NC_056726.1, read on the forward strand.
AATGTAGCAAAACACAAGCCTCTTAGCTTCCCTTAAGGACTCCTCCCAAAACTCTTGTAAGAACAAATCCAAAAACAAATGAAACAGAGTCCAAACTGGTCGTAATCTTTTATTATAAAACACTGTAAGAACAAATCCAAAACAAACGAAACAGAGTCCAAACTGGTTGTAATCTTTTATTATAAAACACTGTAAGAACAAATCCAAAACAAATGAAACAGTCCAAACTGGCCGTAATCTTTTATTATAAAATGTATAAAAGATTACGGCCAGTTTAGACTCTGTTTCATTTGTTTTTAGATTTGTTATTTCTCTTTTTTGACTTCACAATCTCAAATCTTCCCTTATTACACCCCCATTCTGAAAGCTACCACTGAAAATTATAATGAAATGTTAAAGTCAAAGTAAACTTTATTGTCATTCAGAAATCACACAAGTGCAAAAACTGAACGAAATTCCTTATCTCCAGATTCAATATGCAGACAACATAGAGACTCTTTTCACAGACATTTACACAGGTAACGCCTGGCTATTACATCACAGACATGCAAGTAGACCGACTAATATTGCACATAATTAGAAACACATTTTAACACTTTTCAAACTGAACACGTACTTGCTTGAGGCTTTAGTATTGCACAGGTACTTGGTTAAGACATTGCACTGATCCTTGCACAGAAAGAGACACTGAGTATTGCACTCTGAATATTAGAGTATTGCACTATGGACCTTAGAGTATTGCACTATGGTTAATTTATGAATTTGCAAGTATTACACTGAAAGAAGAGATATTTCACTGCATTGCTTACTGCCATAGATGGCCTATAAGTTACAGTCATAGTGAATATTCCACTAAGTATTAGGTGAGACTGGTCACCAGGTTCTTGCACAAATTGAGACAGTTTCTACTGACCCAGTTAGACATCATGGAGTGTAGTGGTTGTTAGAGTTCAGCAGCCTGATAACATTAGGGAAGAAGCTGTTTCTGAATCTTGTAGTTGTGCAACGTAAGCTTCAGAAGAGCTTTCCAGATGATAGATGCAGGAACAGTCTGTAAGCAGGGTGAGTGCAGTCTTTAATTATTCCTCTGGACCTGCTGAGACATATGGATAAGTACAAGTCGTGGATAGGTGGTAAAATGGTCTTAATGGTCCTCTCGGCTGTCTTCACCACTCTCTGGAGGGATTTGTGCTCAGAGGTAGAGCAGCTTCCATACCATACTACGAGGTTGTTCGTCAGGATGCTTTCTATTGTACCTCTGTAGAAGGTAGCGAAAACTGCCGATGGGAGATTCGCTGTCCTCAGCCTTCTTAAAAAGTGCAGCCTCTGGTGCACTTTCTGGACTATGGCATTTGTATTTGTGTTCCAAGATAAGTCCTCATCGATGTGCACTTCCAGAAACTTCATGTTTCTCACTCTTTCAACTGTTTCCCCACTGATGGTGAGGGGCAAATGTTCCTTGCGATTTTTACTGTAGTCCACAATTATCTCTTTTGTCTTGTTCACATTTAGTGCTAAGTTGTTATTTCCCCACCAGGTAATGAGTAAGTTCCACCTCATCTCTATATGCTGTTTCATCGTCATTACTGATGAGGCCCACCATTGTTGTGTCATCAGCAAACTTGATGATGTGATTTGTACTGTACCTGGATGTACAATCATGTGTTAACAGAGTGAACAGCAAGGGAATACATACACATCCTTGTGGAACTCCAGTGTTAAGAGTGATGCTATCTAAGGAGTTATTTCCTATGCACATTTTCTGAGGTCTGTCTGTGAGAAAGTCAAGAATCCACTTACAAAGTGGAGTGTTGACGTCCAGTTGGAGTAGCTTCATTAGCAGATGAAGTGGGAATGACTGTGTTAAAAGCAGAGCTGAAGTTAATGAATAGTACCCTCATGAAGGTGTTTTTATTCTCAAGGTGTTCCAGCAATGGATGGAGGGCTAGAGAGATGGCATCTGCCCTAGAGTGGTTTGCTCATTAAGCAAACTGCAGAGGGTCAAGATCAGCAGGCAGCCCAGATGTTATGGCATCCTTGACCAGCCTTTCAAATCACTTCATCACTGCTATGTTCTCTCTCAGCCAAGAAGATACCTCCAAGCAGGAGGAGAGTAGGGCGCCCCACCCTTTCTTAGCGTGGTCTCTCTATTACCCAGCCAATGCTTCCAATTAACTCTCCATACCAGCCCCCTGCTACCACACTTCCACTGCCATATATCCCCAACAACCAGGCCTTCTGTAGCACTGCCCTTCTGCCTCCTGTCAGAGTGTGTTCCACCCCTTCATCATTGTAACAGCCAATGACCATTCCAATAAAAGGAATTTAAATTGAAGTAGTTGGTCTCAGTTGATCCTAGCATGCAGAAGGGCATTAATAACAACACCCATCACTCACCTCTTGAGAGAGAGAGAGAGAGAGAGAGAGAGAGAAAGAGATAGAGTCAGGTGACTTCAAACCAAGGAATAAACAGACTATAAGAATCTCACTGTGGGAGAGGATGGGCCTAACAACTGTCTCGAACGGGAGCCACTCGTGAGGGTGAATGACAGTGCAATGAATGTTATATAGGACTCTCATCCCCTTGTGGGGGGTACTCAGTACTTCTCAAGGTGTTAGGGTCAGAGAGCTTGCTCCAGAAGTGCAGTTCCTGAAGATGAACAAAGGGGTAAATTAAATGAAGGTAGTACAGCTACTGGATTAGATCAGGCATGGGAGGGTAAGCTGAACATGACTGGGCACAAAGTACCATTATGTACAAAAGACAGACATGGTTTTATTAACAATGTAAAATCTGTTGTAGTGCACACTGATGGTGTTTTGGCAGGATGAGATGTTTGTTCATTTTACTCATTCGTATCACCATATCACTTAATAATGGTTGTGAGATGCTATGGGACATTTTAGCAGATAGCAGATTAGATGGTGCTGACATGTATTTGCTAACTACACTTATTAACTAATTTGACATAATGGCTGGAATGCCTAGAAAACAAATTGCACAGTGCAAATTAGTTTGAGTCATGGCAAAGCAGAGGGTGTGAGCAATTTAGCGACATTGACAGCAGAGCTCTGCAATGGTCAAAATAGCCTGACATAATCTGCAAGTTAATGAGTGCATATTAACATGCAAATAAGGAACCCCATGCAAATGAGACACATGGATCATGCAAATGAAGAGGCCCAAATGACCAAATGATTCAGAAACATATAAAATGGCCATACTGAGCAAATGCACATACTCATTGTGAACAGCGTGATTCCTGATGCATGATGGGAGCAATGCCAGGAGTAGCAGCAGCCATAGCACACCCGCATGTGTTGGGAGTCACCACTGGAGCACAGCCAGCGGCCACAATGTTGAGTGTTACTACCCTTCATGTCACAACTGGAGTGGCAGACAGAACCTGACATTCTATAAGCTCACAGACTAACAGGCTGTGGACATTCTGGAGTGTACATGGGTAGAATAAGGGGGCCTAATCACGCTGTCACACACAAGTAGAATTGAAGGGACTGCATGGTATGCCTGTGCTTGTGGATTCAAAGGTTTCTATAGTAACTTTCACCACATTAGCTACAGCGACCTTCCAGCAAACCTTGAAGAAACTGTTAGCAATGATGAAAGAGTGAGCCGCATGAATCCTAAACTATTTCCTCCTTCTAGTACTGCAACATGTTTAGAATGAGATCTAGTTCCCCACTATAGGAGAGGAGATAACAAGCACCATGTGATTCTTTTATGACATATCCAGGTCCTGGGAAACATAGGCTGGATTCATGTTACTATGTCCCACCCAGTCCAGGGGACTATGATACATCAACAGGAAGGAATTTCACTTCCTGAACTTCTACGTGAACTGTAATTCCAAGTGTGTTTCTTAAAATGTCTCCATTCATGAGCTGGCCAGTTCACATGATTCATACATTTGGCACACATATGACATGTAACAATGGTTCCTCAAGATGACTACCAATAAGGTCACCTGGCTGGCATGTGCATATACACATGTTAAATAGACCACAACACCTGTCAGTATGCACCATATGTTTTATGTTGAAGGTGATATCAAACATGGGTTACAGTCCCCAGCTGATGATCCATATACACAGTCCCCAGCTGATGACCCTTATACACAGTCCCCAGCTGATGACCCATATACCCAGTCCCCAGCTGATGACCCTTATACACAGTCCCCAGCTGATGACCCATAAACACAGTCCCCAGCTTATGACCCTTATACACAGTCCCCAGCTGATGACCCATATACACAGTCCCCAGCTGATGACCATTCTACACAGTCCCCAGCTGATGACCCGTATACATAGTCCCCAGCTGATGACCCTTATACACAATCCCCAGCTGATGACCCATATACACAGTCCCCGGCTGATGACCATTATACACAGTCCCCAGCTGATGACCCTTATACACATTCCCCAGCTAATGACCCTTATACACAGTCCCAAGGACCATGGAGGAAATGGACTGTAACAGAGCCCATTCAGAAACACTTAATGTAGTAGAGCATGCATTTGCACAAATTAAGAAATGCTTCCAATGTCTAGCTATTCCAAGAAAGGCACTGAAATACACTCCCAACATAAGCAGCATGACCTTTATTGTGTGCCACAGTATACAACTTGGCATTTTGATAACAACTGAAGAAGCAGGCAAATATCATGGGAAGACATTCAAGTCTAGTAGTGGCAGTGTCAGAAGGCAGGGTGGACAATCAGGGAAGGAGCATACAGCAGCAGCTGCACCACCACCACCACAGCCAAGGCAGAGGTTAGTGCAACTCATTACAGAGATGGCATCTGGTCCACAGCTATAAGGCAGGGCACAGACAACACAGAATAAAATGATGCATGCAGTATCACACTCAGGCAATACAGGGCAGTGCATTGACTGGCCACACTGTATATCAGACATCACTATAGACATACAGGTTGGGAGAATGAGCGTGCCATACTTATCATATCTTGCACAAGAGTGAGGACACAGATTCAGGTGACTATAGCACTATAACATAAGTTGGGATCAGGGGAGGAGAACGTAGTAGCCACATACTTTGCAACTATTTTGGGAGCCAAGGATCAAATCCTCCAGTGGTGTGGCCAAAGTGTCACAATATAACCATTGGTGGAGGACACTATGCTTGCTTATAATATTTGGGATCAATACAGTTTGTGACAGAGAATTATTAAGAATATGGGACCATGTACATGCACCCTAATGGGGTATCCTGTGTGTTGAACCTGATGAGTATCATTGACTAATACCTGTGTAATGTGCATAACTAGATGCAGTAGGCTAAATGGCTGCAGGATATTGTACCTGTTCAACTGTGGGTAAAATGTGTCAGTTAGTCGACAAGCATGGTACATAAATAACTCTAGCAACAGCACACTTGCAGTATACACCTGGTTATCAGCTGCAGTTATTGCTGTCCACAGCCTCCATCCCTTACATGATACAGCCACATCTCAGCACATGGCCCCAGAACTCCATATCCCTAGTGGCACATAATTCCCATAATTTATAATGTTCCCAGTATGAACCCCCCACAGCAGCCACAGGCAGATAGTGAAGTGTCATGCCAGTGCCATGGGTTCCAGTTACACATGCACCAAGACATCTCCCTGACTCTCACTGACATCTACCACAAGGTTTATTGTTGTTGTTTGGTATTGTATCAAGAACTCCATCCTTAACTTTGGGAAACTCAGTTCTACAGAAACCTTACTAAAATGGTTCTATTTTGAAGATGAACAGTTGTAAGCAGTGTTGTGCAAAATGGATCTGACATTTCATATTGCGCAAATAAAAGGCAGCAAGCATAGCAGGTAAGGTTGTGATGCTACTTTGCACCACTAACTGTGAGTTGCTGTGGGTGACTACTGCAATAACTCTATATGTTATTACAAGCAATGCAAGTCAAAGTGAACATGAAACCTGTTACCTGTATAATCATGCATATAGCAAGAGTACTCCTGTAGTCCTGCGGTACAAAGTTATAGTCATATACCACTGCTGTGGTGTAAAGTTACAATTGTGTACTATTTATTGCAGTGCAACTCATAGCCATGTGGTAGTGCCATGGTATAGTACTATTGCCATGTCATAGTGTCATGTGCCAGGGTGCAGTGTTATCTCCATGTACTGGCATGATGGTGCAATACTATAAGCATGTGCTACTGTGATGGAGTGGTGTTATCATGTGCTAGCACAATTGTGCAATACTATAGTCATGTGCTAGTAAAATGGAGTGGTGTTATTGCCATGTGCTAGTATGATGGTGCAATACTATAGTCATGTGCTAGTGTCATGGAGTGGTGTTATTGCCATGTGCTAACATGATGGTGCAGTGCTATAGCCATGTGCTAGTGCTATGGTGCAGTTTTTTTAACTCTGTGCTGCTGTCATTGTGCCGTGCTATAGACATGTGCTAGTATCATGATACAGTGCTATAGCTGTGTGCTAATGCCATGGTGTAGTGATATATCCATTTGCTAGTGTCATGGGTCAGTGTTATAGACATGCACCAGTACCATGGTGCAGTGCTATATCCATGTGCAAGTGCATCTGTGCAGTGCTATAGCCAAATGCTACACTGTGGTCCAGTGTTATAGCCATATGCTTGTGCCATTGAGTGGTGTCATTGTCATGTGCTAGCATGATGGTGCAGTACTACAGCCATGTGCTAGTGCCATGGTGCAGTTTTTTTAACTCAGTGCGTCTGCCATTGTGCAGTGCTATAGCCATGTGCTATACTGTTGTCCAGTGTTATAACCATGTGCTAGTGGTGGTATAGCCATGTGCTAGCACCATGGTGCACTGCTATAGCCATGTGCTATAGTGAGGTACAGTGTTATAGCCATGATGCAATGCTATAACCAGGTGCCTGGGATATGGAGTGAATTTATAGCCATATTCTAGCACTGTGGAGCAGTGTTACAATTGTGTGCTAATGCCTTGCTCCAATGCCATTGCTATGTGCTAACATAATGGTCAGTACTATAACCATGTGCTAGTGCCATGGAGTGGTGTTATTGCCATGTGCTAGGATGATGGTGCAGTACTATAGCCATGTGCTAGTGCCATGGTGCAGTTTTTTTAACTCTGTGCCACTGCCATTGTACAGTGCTATAGATGTGTTACTACCACAATACAGTGCTATAGCTGTGTGCTAATGCCATGGTGCAATGATATATTCATGTGCTAGTGTCATGGGTCAGTGTTATAGCCATCTGCCAGTACCATGTGGCAGTGCTATAACTATGTGCAAGTGCCTCTGTGCAGTGCTAGAGACATGTGCTATACTGTAGTCCAGTCTTATTGCCATGTGCTAGTGCCATGGAGTGGTGTTACTGACATGTGCTAGCATGATGGTGCAAGTACTATAGCCATATGCTAGTACCATGGAGTGGTGTTACTGACATGTGCTAGCAAAATGATGCAGTACTATAGCCATGTGCAAGTACTTCCACCCATTGCTATAGCCATGTGCTATGCTGTGGTCCAGTATTATAATCATGTGCTAGTGCCATGCTACATTGCTATAGCCATGTGCTAGTGCCAAGGAGTGGCGGTATAGCCATGTGCTATAGCCATGTGCTAGTGCCATGTAGTGGTGTTATAGGCATGTGCTAGCACCATGATGCACTGCTATAGCCATGTGCTAGTGCCATGTAGTGGTGTTATAGACATGTGCTAGCACCATGATGCACTGCTATAGCCATGTGCTAGTGTCATGGGTCAGTGTCATAGCCATGTGCTAGTGCCATGGAGTGGTGTTATCAACATGTACTAGCATGATGGTGCTGTACTATAGCCATGTGCTAGTGCCATGGTGCAGTTCTTTAACTCTGTGCTGCTGCCATGGTGCAGTGTTATAGACATGTGCTATAGTGAGGTGCACTGTTATAACCATGGGCTAGTGCCACGGTACAGTGTGGTATCTATGTGCTAGTTCCAAAGAGTGTTGGTATAGCCATCGGCTATAGCCATGTGCTAGTGCCATGATGCAATGCAATAACCAGGTGCATGGGCTATGGAATGAAGATATAACCATGTGCTAACACCATGGGGAAGTGCTATAACCATGTGCAAGTGCCTCTGTGCAGTTCTGTAGCCATGTGCCATACTGTGGCCTAGTGTTATAGCCATGTGATAGTGCCATGTTACAGTGCTATGGCCATGTGCTAATGCCAAGGAGTGGTGGTATAGCAATGTGCTATAGCCATGTGCTAGTGTCATGTAGTTGTGGTGTTATAGACATGTGGTAGCACCATGGGACAGTGCTATAGACATGTGCTAATATCATAGAATAGTGCTACAGATGTGTGCTAATGCCATGGGGTAGTGCTATAGCCACATGCTAGTGCCTTGGGTCAGTGAACTAAGCCATGTGCAAGTGCCATGGTTCAGTACTATTTCACAGTGCTAGTGCCATGGAGTGGTGTTATAACCATGTGCTAGTGCCATTGTGCAGTGATATGGCTGTCTGATAGTGCCATGGTGCAGTGTTATAATTGTGTGCCAATGCCAATGTGCAGTGCTATAGCCATGCGTTATACTTTGGTACAGCGATATAGCCATGTGGTAGTGCCATGGTGCAGTGCTATAGCCATGAGCTAGAGCCATGGTTCAATGTTATAATTATGTGCCAATGCCAGTAGGCAGTGGTATAGGTTATAGCCATGTATTATACTGTGGTACAGTGATATAGCCATATGCTAGTGACATGACACAATGCTATAGCCATGTTCTAGTGCCATAATAAAGTGTTATAACCATGTGTTGGTGCCATGATGCTGTGTTATAGTCAAGTAGTAGAGCCAAGGTGCAGTTCTATAACAATGTGATAGCACCATGATGCTGTGAAACAGCTATGCACTAGTGCCATAGTACAAAGCTATAGCCATCTCCTACTGACATGTTCTAGGACCATGAAGCAGTGCAATAGCCATGTGCTAGTGCCAGTGTATTAGTGGCAGGGTTCAGTGCTATATGCTACTCCCCATGTGATGGTACCGTGGTTCAGTATTATATCTGTGTGCTAGTGCCATCGTGCACTGCTATAATCATGTGCCAGCACAGTGGTGAAGTGCTATAGCCATGCACTAGTGCGATGTGCAGTGGTATAGCCATGGGCTAGTGCCCATGTACTAGTGCCATGGTGCAGTGCTATGTCCTGCTGTCCATGTGATAATGCCACAGTGCAGTGTTATAACTGTGTACCACTGCCATGGTGTAGTGTTATGTTTTGCTGCCCATGTGCGAATGCCATAGTATAGTGCTATAACTGTATGCTAGTGATATGGTGCAGTGCTATATCCATGGGATTGTGCCATAGTGAGCTACTGACACATGCTAGTGCCACAGTGTATTGTCACAGCCACGTGCTAGTGTCTGTGTGTTAGTGTCATGGTGCAGTCCTACCCCCATGTGTTAGCACCATTGTGCAGTGCTATTGCCAAGTGCTAGTGCCATGGTGCAGTGCTATTGCCATGTGTAAGTGCCATGGTGTGGTGTTACTGATGTGTGCTAGTGCCATGGTGCATTGTTATAATGTGCTACTGCTCATATACTAGTGCTATGCTACATTGCTATAGCCATGTGCTAATGCAATGGAGGACTGAAAAGTTCTTTTTCTCCTGTGGTAGAGCCAGGATACAGCACTATAGCCATGCATTAGTGCCACAGTGCACTGCTATACTCATGTGCTAGTGCCACGATGCAGTGTTATAGCTGTGTGCTAGCGCCATGGTGCAGTGTTATAGCTGCGTGCTAGTGTCATGGTGCAGGGCTGTAGCTGTGTTCTAGTGCCATGGTGCAGTGTTATAGCTATGTGCTAGTGCCATGGTGCAGGGCTGTAGCAGTGGTATAGTACCATGGTGCAGTGTTATAGCTGTGGGATAGTGCCATGGTGCAGTGTTATAGCTGTGTGCTAGTGCCACGATGCAGTGTTCTATTTGTGTGCTAGTGCCGTGGTGCAGAGATGTAGCTGTGTGCTAGTGCCACAGTGCAGTGTTATAACTGTGTGCTAGTGCCACTGTGCAGTGTTACAGCTGTGTGCTAGTGCCATGGTGCAGTGTTATAGCTGTGTGCTAGTGCCATGGTACAGGGCTGTAGCTGTGTGCTAGTGCCACAGTGCAGTGTTAAAGCTATGTGCTAGTACCACAGTGCGGTGTTATAGCTGTGTGCTAGTGCCATGGTGCAGGGCAGTAGCTGTGTGCTAGTGCCATGGTGCAGTGTTATAGCTGTGTGCTGGTGCCATGGTGCAGTGTTATAGCTGTGGGATAGTGCCATGGTGCAGGGCTGTAGCTGTGAGAGTGCCATGGTGCAGTGTTATAACTGTGTGCTAGTGCCACGGTGCAGTGGTATAGCTGTGTGCTAGTGCCAAGGTGCAGGGCTGTAGCTGTGGGATAGTACCATGGTGCAGTGTTATAGTGATGTGCCAGTATCATGGTGCAGTGTTATAGCTGTGTGCTAGTGTCATGGTGCAGGGCTGTAGCTGTGGGATAGTGCCATGGTGCTGTGTTACAGTGATGTGTCAGTATCATGGTGCAGTGTTATAACCACCATAACATAATCACTTTGTTTTATATTTTCTAATGTTATCCAACTTATTGTGTAATCTATGTAAGTTTGTCTATTTGGAGCTTTTATCCCTGGGCCTCCACTGAACATGGACATGTATCCAGTCGGACTATCCCGGTAAACAAATGTAAAATAAATAAATAAACATATACTAGTGGAGTGGTGCAGTGCTTTGTAAACAGAAATTTGATACATAAATGTGTGTCTGTGCAGATGGTGCTACCCTTTTCCTCTTTGATTTAACCTTACAAAGAGACTCTTGCTAAGTTGGAAAAACAGCAGTAGCTTTTGGTTTACCAGGAAGAGCAGGATTTTCCTATTCGTCTTACACAGAAGGTTCAGACAGTGCCTGCTGGCCACTACATTTGACAGTTGTGCTATGCTGATGCCTAACATGAACCAGTACAAATGTTCGATACCACTGGCATAACTCATTTGGTTGAGCAATGCCTGCATTGATAGAGTGACCTGAAAGTGGGCCACCTTAACCTTCTACAGCAGTTGGAGGCAGAGGTTGAAGAGATAGCTCCAGAAATGTCCTGCACATATGATTTCAGTATGATTGTCTTGTAATATCTCACTTGTTGTAGCTGCATACTAAATATTACATAGAATGTATTCTTCCTTCAGGGAGAAACAGCTGAACATGGTTTGCTGCCCTAGAAGGTAAGATTTCCTCTCTTAACAGGAGCATGTATATGACATCTGTGCCAGTCCACTGTACAACTGTAATTGTGCAAACCCCTCAACCACTTAGCACAAGTAATCTTTACAAAACCTAAACTAATGGGGAAACAAGGGACCAAAAATATGGACAGATTTTAAATATTCCTCTTATAAATTTAGAAAGTAGTTAGAATAACAAGGTTTGTGTTAGCATGCATTTTCTAAAATATATGAAGTCTGAAACTTATGTGGCATTATTTAGACTTCATTCCTCAGTGATTTGCCAGAATACCACAAATATAATGAGGATCAGAACAAAAATATGAGACAAAAATCTGGACATTATGCAAAAATCTGTCCAAATGAGAGGTATGCAACTGCAGCTGTAGCATATTTATGTTATACTTTTTTCTAATGTTTCATCCTTGTGCACTTCCAGTTGTGGAATGGGTGAAGATACAACCACGGCCAACTCACTCTCTGGTGACTGCTACATCTAGTGCTGGATGACCAATGACTACCTTGTTTGCCTGTCAGTGGGAAGGTAATGGTCCTCCTGGTGGAAGTGACCTGCACATTACCAAAGAGAAAGGCTCTTCTCCTGAATGTGGATCGGAACGTGGATCAGAGGTGGTTCCAGTAATCTCGTGGATCAGCTGGTTTAAAAGAAGCATTGGCAGTTGAATGTCCATTTCAGCAGCAAGGAATAGCTTCTGACATGACATGCCCTGTAAGTCCCACCTACTGGGATATGAGGGGAGCGATGAGCCATACAATTGGCCCCCCAAATGAGTGATGCCAGGACAGGGTACCCTGTGTTCTGACTTGTCATCCATCCATTACACAGTTCCATCCTAATTCCCATTGTGGTGCTTTCCCTCCCATACGTGTCACTGCCTTTCTCATTCTCTACCCCCTTCCACATCACCGTTTGTCTACCATCTGTACAAATGCATCCAGCTACTGTTTTTGAAGTTTACAGCCTTTGCATCATTTGAACGTATTAACTATTCAGATGTGCTAGCATTTAAGAAAATAAACAGTGATATGTTATTTACAATAGCATTAGGAACACATTTTAAACTGTTAATCAGCTTGCTTCACTGTTCTATCTTACAAATTTACATGCCAATGCCTCGTCCCTATCAAATGATAACAAATGGTCTTCACCATCTCAGTTACAAATGCATCCATCTTCTACATCATAGGTTGGCAGCTGTGTTACACATACATACTTAATGATACTACCTGATACAAACATAGTGGCATTCCTAAATCATGAAGAAAACAAGTCCATAATTCCACCTCTTGTCATACCATCTGACATATTGATCCAAGCTTCCACATCAATGGTTTCCGTTTGTCTACCATCTGTACAAATGCATCCATTCCTTCCACATCACCGTTTGTCTACCATCTGTACAAATGCATCCATCATCACCGTTATTCACCATCTGTACAAATGCATAAATCCCATCCCACATCACCGCTTGTCTACCATCTGTACAAATGCATCCATCTCTTCCACATCACCGCTTGTCTACCATCTGTACAAATGCATCCATCTCTTCATCACTGTTTGTCTACCATCTGTACAAATGCATCCATCCCTCCCACATCACCGTTTGTCTACCATCTGTACAAATGCATCCATCTCTTCCACATCACCATTTGTCTACCATCTGTACAAATGCATCCATCCCTTCCACATCACCGTTTGTCTACCATCTGTACAAATGCATCCATCCCTTCCACATCTGCGCTTGTCTACCATCTGTACAAATGCATCCATCCCTTCCACATCACCGTTTGTCTACCATCTGTACAAATGCATCCATCCCTTCCACATCACCGTTTGTCTACCATCTGTACAAATGCATCCATCCCTTCCACATCACCGTTTGTCTACCATCTGTACAAATGCATCCATCCCTCCCACATCACCGTTTGTCTACCATCTGTACAAATGCATCCATCCCTTCCACATCACCGTTTGTCTACCATCTGTACAAATGCATCCATTCCTTCCACATCACCGTTTGTCTACCATCTGTACAAATGCATCCATCTCTTCCACATCACCATTTGTCTACCATCTGTACAAATGCATCCATCCCTTCCCCATCACTGTTTGTCTACCATCTGTACAAATGCATCCATTCCTTCCACATCACCGTTTGTCTACCATCTGTACAAATGCATCCATCTCTTCCACATCACCATTTGTCTACCATCTGTACAAATGCATCCATCCCTTCCACATCACCGTTTGTCTACCATCTGTACAAATGCATCCATCCTCCCACATCACCGTTTGTCTACCATCTGTACAAATGCATCCATCCCTTCCACATCACCGTTTGTCTACCATCTGTACAAATGCATCCATCCCTTCCACATCACCGTTTGTCTACCATCTGTACAAATGCATCCATCCCTTCCACATCACCGTTTGTCTACCATCTGTACAAATGCATCCATCCCTTCCACATCACCATTTGTCTACCATCTGTACAAATGCATCCATCCCTTCCACATCACTGTTTGTCTACCATCTGTACAAATGCATCCATCCCTTCCACATCACTGTTTGTCTACCATCTGTACAAATGCATCCATTCCTTCCACATCACCGTTTGTCTACCATCTGTACAAATGCATCCATCTCTTCCACATCACCATTTGTCTACCATCTGTACAAATGCATCCATCCCTTCCACATCACCGTTTGTCTACCATCTGTACAAATGCATCCATCCCTTCCACATCACCGTTTGTCTACCATCTGTACAAATGCATCCATCCCTTCCACATCACCGTTTGTCTACCATCTGTACAAATGCATCCATCCCTTCCACATCACCGTTTGTCTACCATCTGTACAAATGCATCCATCCCTTCCACATCACCGTTTGTCTACCATCTGTACAAATGCATCCATCTCTTCCACATCACCATTTGTCTACCATCTGTACAAATGCATCCATCCCTTCCACATCACTGTTTGTCTACCATCTGTACAAATGCATCCATCCCTTCCACATCACCGTTTGTCTACCATCTGTACAAATGCATCCATCCCTTCCACATCACCATTTGTCTACCATCTGTACAAATGCATCCATCCCTTCCACATCACCATTTGTTTACCATCTGTACAAATGCATCCATCCCTTCCACATCACCGTTTGTCTACCATCTGTACAAATGCATCCATCCCTTCCACATCACCATTTGTCTACCATCTGTACAAATGCATCCATCCCTTCCACATCACCGTTTGTCTACCATCTGTACAAATGCATCCATCCCTTCCACATCACCGTTTGTCTACCATCTGTACAAATGCATCCATCCCTTCCACATCACCGTTTGTCTACCATCTGTACAAATGCATCCATCCCTTCCACATCACCATTTGTCTACAATCTGTACAAATGCAGCCATCCCTTCCACATCACCGTTTGTCTACCATCTGTACAAATGCATCCATCTACTTTTTTTGAAGTTTACAGTCTTTGCATCATTTGAACGTATTAACTATTCAGATGTGCTAGCATTTAAGAAAATAAACAGTGATATGTTATTTACAATAGCATTAGGAACACATTTTAAACTGTTAATCAGCTTGCTTCACTGTTCTATCTTACAACTTTGGTGTGATTTACATGCCAAAAAGTGTAGAAGTGTAGGATTAGATGGGTAGGAAAATTTAAAAAAATGCCTCATGCCTATCAAATGATAACAAATGGTCTTCACCAAGATCTGTTAGAAGAGGGCATGGACCTCCATGAAACTGACTACATGCATAGGTTGGCAGCTGTGTTACACATACATACTTAATGATACTACCTGATACAAACATAGTGGCATTCCTAAATCATGAAGAAAACAAGTCTATAATACCACCTCTGCTCTAGGTAGTAGAAGCGTTTAGGTAGGGAGCAGGCATAGAAAACAAATGACAAGTGGAGAAAAAAATGGGTTGAAACAAAAAGTGCAAAAAAGCAAAATAAAGAATATAAATATTATGATCAGAAAAAAGAAAAGAAAAATTGAAAACCCAGTTATTGTGGAAAACATACAGATCTGCTGGAATGAAAACATATTGATCAAAAGCTGACACATAAATGGTTTAGGAGAGGTGGCGTTCAACCAAAGGATGAAACGGGAACAATGGCAGCTCAAAGTAGAGGTCACCATTATGGTCTACAAAACCTCTACTAAAGGTAAGAGACACACACATACCTCTTAATCTCTCACTGCAAGAATCTGGAAAAGCTGAAAATAATCATGGGCAAAGGCCAAAAATAGGGACAGATTTAAAATATTGCTCTTATTAACTTAGAAACCTGCTGGAATAGCAGGGTTTGACATATATATGATCATAGGATCATAGAAAGTTACTAGGTTATTGGCCCTGATGCCCTTAGCCAATAATTTAGCCCATGTTCTAACAAGTTAGCACTGAATGCCACTGTCCAGCAGCATACCAAAAATAAGATTCAAAAATCTAGACATTCACCAAAAATCTGTACAGTTGAGAGGTAAGGATCATAGACAATGTACGTTTGCAGCGTGGGAGTAGAAACTATTCCACACTTTATTGCAGATTGTTCACTTGTATACATAATTCTCATCTGTCCAGAATTTCCCAGACTGTCCAGATCTTTGACTCATATTTGTTGGTCTGTTCCGCATAAAATGTGCAGCTTTTTTCTGGCAAATCATTGAGGATTACAGTCATGAAATCATGACAGACATTTGGATTTTGGGCTTCATATCTTTCAGAAAAAGCATATATCTACATAACACATTTACATAACGTACGCACACAGCAACAGGTGAAGAGACATCCCTGTTCTACACATTTATATATATATATATATATATATATATATATATATATATATATATATATATATATAATTTGTGAGCCAGCAACAAAAAGCTGTGGAATCAGGTTTATTGGGTCAAGACTTCAAATAACAGATCAGTTTTGGCTTGGATTTCACCTAGCCTTCATCAGTGTAACATAACCAAAAGACAATTGAAGTCATATATACCTTGGAATTAATTAGAAACAAAAATTGATTGGAGAACTCATAAATATTAATGTAACCAATCATAAATATTCATAAATATTCATGAGTATTCATTCAATCCAGGATGAAAAAGTGAGCCCAGTTTAACAATCCATTTTTTCTCCTTAATATTCAGTTTACTGTGCCAACCAGATTTATGCGAACGATCACCAATGATCTTGTCAATGACCAAAAAATGAAATTTAGCTGTGCTGTGTTTAAGTGTATGTTTGTAAAGTGCATTACTTGTTCTTTTACATTTAATATCACTCAAATGTTCTGAAACCCTTAGCTTAAAAGGTCTAGACGTTTGACCGATGTAAAAAGCGTGAAAACTGCAACAAGCCATGTAGACAATCCAATCAGAATTACAATTAGCAAAAAACTTAATATCATATACAATGCTGCTGTTATTGCTGGAAAATTGTTTAGTTCTTGATACATATTTGCAGTTATTGCAATGGCCACAGGGCATACAGCCAATAAGCTTGTCACCCATAATGGTAGTCTGTGCCAACTGTAAATGCATAGAATCAGAATGGTGCTTATAGTGATTAAAATAAGCACTCAAATTTTTGCCCTTCCTAAAAGAAAAGGAGCATGTTGGAGCTATAATGGAAGACAATGTAGGATCCGCTAAAAGAATATTCCAATTATTTTTAATAATGCCAATAAACTTATTGGTATTTCTCCCATAGGTAGTGGTAAGACGTAGAATGCTGGATTTAGGTACTTGTTTGTGTTTATATTTGAGAAGTTCATCCCTGGGTAGATGTGATGCATAATTCCTGGCAGTGGAAACATATCCTGAGCTTTAGCCCCTGTTTTTAAACCTATCAGTCAAATCCTGGCTATAAAGGCTAAAAGTATCATCATCAGAACAATTCCATCTTACCCTAATAAACTGTGATTTAGGAATATTTCTGGCTATGTGTTTTGGATGAAAGCTGGATGTGTAGAGCAAGGTGTTGTATTCAGGAAATTTCCTGTATATTTCAGTATTTAGTGTGTTATTAAGTTTTCTGGTTATCATGATGTCCAAAAAAGTGATCTGATGTTGATCATAAGTAATGGTAAATTGTAATCCCCATTTATTATCGTTGAGGTATTGAACAAACTCATGTAAATATTCAATATCTGCCCTCCACACCATCCAGCAATCATCCAAATATCTACGCCAGATGTCAGTCTCTGGTAAGTAAAGATTATGTGTATCATCATAATGATATGATCCTCAATAAACGCCATATATAAATCAGCATAAATAGGGGCAAAAGATGCCCCCATAGCAATACCTTTAATTTGGAGATAACATTGCTTGTCATAAAAAATGCATTTTTAGTAAGCACATGTTCTGTCAAAATTATCAAAAAAGTGTTAAAGCCAGGTTTGTATATGTTTAATTTATGAAGCCAGTATTCAATGGCATCCAGACCTGCCCAATGGGGTATATTCGTGTATAATGAAGTCACATCTAAAGTACATAACCACCAATCATTCTCGATCTGCATTTCATTAATAATACCCAGAAATTGTGTAGTATCCTGTATTCTGGATCTTACCCAGGATAGTAAAGGTTTTAAATATTTGGTCAGAAATTCAGATAAAGGCTCAGTTAAGGAGCCAGTCCCAGCCACAATTGGTCTACCTGGTGGATGTAACAGATCCTTATAGAATTTAGGCAAGAAATAAATATATTGCCTGATGGGGTCTGTGTGTCCTGTTATTATGTCAGGATCATTGACCAGGATACACTTAAGGTCAGCAAGCTTATAGAGCAATGTAATCAATACCGAGATGAAACCTTTTTTCCCGGTTTTTTGTCCAAACTCAGTTCTGATCTGCTCAGTTTTGAAACACAATTGAAGGAAAGGAAACTTAAAAAATTCTCTAGAGACCAAACAGACTATGAACGTGGTCAACTGTTTAGACAAACTAGACATGTCAGGTTTGGGGATAGTCATAGAAGTACGAACCCAAATCCCAAACGTAAACATCCGAGATCTATTTTGAAAAGACATGGCAATCTTAGTGACACCACAGATGCTGAAACCTCCTCTGGTACAGATATTGATTCACAGCAAGCCACGGACTCCCCTACCCCTAAGCGTAATAATTTTGGGATCCCTTTAGGCCATACAAGAGGGGAGGCAGGAAACACAAAAAAAGTCACAAGTCTACAGAACCCTATGAAATTATTGACCAACAAGTAAACATTTCTGCAAACAATAATGTATGTAATATTTCCAACACTGTTTTAACTGAACAACAGATTGCTTTGTTAAATAAAGGGTTGTCTTTTATACCAGTATTTTTTTGTGTCTGAACACATCTTTGCACAAAATATAATAGCTTTTTGTAGGTTAATTAACCTTAAATTATTTTTTCAGGACAACAATGAACAGCATCACTTATCTGACAATTTCAGATATCATCCTTCTAGTTTTATACCACCCATGCATCCATCTGTGAGCTTATTCCAACATTGGGTCCTCAAGGATTTGCATTTCCCTGCTAATACTATTTCACCTATGTCTAACAATATTTCCGAGTCTGAGTCATTATGCTTAGCAGAATTAGTGCACAATAAAGAATTGGTAATCACTACTGCTGACAAAGGAGGGGCAGTTGTTGTAATGAACTGGATTGATTATGATATCGAGGCACACAAACTACTTGATGATGCCAGGTACTACATTAAGATGCCATTAGATCCTACATCCATGTTCAAGCAACAAATCAATACATTTCTTGATTCAGCATTGGAAAATGGGATTATAACATCTAATACTTAAGACACTTGACCATCACAGACCCAATCAGGCAACAAATTTAGTTCTTGCCTAAAATCCATAAGGATCTTTTACATCTACCAGGTAGACCAATTGTGGCTGGGATTGGCTCCTTAACTGAGCCTTTATCTGAATTTCTGACCAAATATTTGAAACCTTTACTATCCTGGGTAAGATCCAGAATACAGGATACTACACAATTTCTGGGTATTATTGATGAAATGCAGATCGAGAATGATTGGTGGTTATGTACTTTAGATGTGACTTCATTATACACAAATATACCCCATTGGGCAGGTCTGGATGCCATTGAATACTGGCTTCATAAATCAAACATATACAAACCTGGCTTTAACACTTTTTTGATAATTTTGACAGAACATGTGCTTACTAAAAATGTATTTTTTTATGACAAGCAATGTTATCTCCAAATTAAGGGCACTGCTATGGGGGCATCTTTTGCAACTATTTATGCCGATTTATATATGGCGTTTATTGAGGATCATATAATTTATGATGATACACATAATCTTTACTTACCAGAGATTGACATCTGGCATAGATATTTGGATGATTGCTGGATGGTGTGGAGGGCAGATATTGAATATTTACATGAGTTTGTTCAATACCTCAACAATAATAAATGGGGATTACAATTTACCATTACTTATGATCAACATCAGATCACTTTTTTGGACATCATGATAACCAGAAATCTTGATAACACACTAAATACTCAAATATACAGGAAATTTCCTGAATACAACACCTTGCTCCACGGATCCAGTTTTCATCCAAAACACATAGTCAGAAATATTCCTAAATCACAGTTTATTAGGGTAAGACGGAATTGTTCTGATGATGATACTTTTAGCCTTTATAGCCAGGATTTGACTGATAGGTCTAAAAACAGGGGCTACAGCTCAGGATATGTTTCCACTGCCAGGAATTATGCATCACATCTACCCAGGGATGAACTTCTCAAATATAAACACAAACAAGTACCTAAATCCAACATTCTACGTCTTACCACTACCTATGGGAGAAATACCAATAAGTTTACTGGCATTATTAAAAATAATTGGAATATTCTTTTAGCGGATCCTACATTGTCTTCCATTATAGCTCCAACATGCTCCTTTTCTTTTAGGAAGGGCAAACATTTGGGTGCTTATTTTAATCACTATAAGCACCATTCTGATTCTATGCATTTACAGTTGGCACAGACTACCATTATGGGTGACAAGCTTATTGGCTGTATGCCCTGTGGCCATTGCAATAACTGCAAATATGTATCAAGAACTAACCAATTTTCCAGCAATAACAGCAGCATTGTATATGATATTAAGTTTTTTGCTAATTGTAATTCTGATTGGATTGTCTACATGGCTTGTTGCAGTTGTCACGCTTTTTACATCGGTCAAACATCTAGACCTTTTAAGCTAAGGGTTTCAGAACATTTGAGTGATATTAAATGTAAAAGAACAAGTAACGCACTTTACAAACATACACTTAAACACAACACAGCTAAATTTCATTTTTTGGTCATTGACAAGATCATTGGTGATCGTTCGCATAAATCTGGTTGGCACAGTAAACTGAATATTAAGGAGAAAAAATGGATTGTTAAACTGGGCTCACTTTTTCATCCTGGATTGAATGAATACTTATGGATATTTATGAATATTTATGAATGGTTACATTAATATTTATGAGTTCGCCAATCACTTTTTGTTTCTAATTAATTCCAAGGTATATATGACTTTAGTTGTCTTTTGGTTATGTTACACTGATGAAGGCTAGGTGAAATCCAAGCCGAAACTGGTCTGTTATTTGAAGTCTTGACCCAATAAACCTGATTCCACAGTTTTTTTTTCTGGCTGTTTGCTTTTTGGTTCAGTTTATTTTGGCAGTGCAACACACTCCATGCAGGGGAATTGTTTTTGGTTGCTGATGTCCCCACAAACCCCTAAATGCTGGGGATATATGCATTTACACATCACAACAGTTGTCTGATGGGACCAGACCAAGGTGGCCACAGTATATAATCCACTCACCTACACACCCCTGTGCCTATAGAATTCACCCTGTAGACAGGCACAGCTGAGCAGGTGTTGTAATGTACAATGGTTGCAACACATGCCTTGGACAAGCCATATTGTCCCTCACCACATGTCTGCCTATCTAACCGCAACCAGCCACATATGGCCATAGTGGTAATTGTACACACATAGCAGGACTAATAAGAGGTATATCATGCTTAAGATACTAGATACAATAACAGTGCCAAGCAATATCACTTTGCAAGCTTTACATGCTAATGCAAGGCTATTTTGTGTACTCCACAAGTACTGTGCTTGCATTCACATATGCAACAGATGTAACCTGTGGTGAGTGCAATCAATACTCCAAGTTCCAGTGTGTACTAGTAGATAGATAGGGGATTCTAATCTCACATCAGTCAACTGGTTTGTGTGTGTCTGTGTATATATATCCTCTTGCAGTACTACAGAGATGCCCATATGGCCTCTCTCTGTGCAATGGTTATGCATTTTAAGGCCCTGTGACTACCTGCTGGCCTCTACATTGCCCTACTTTACAAGGCCTGGTGATGTCATCCACCTTAAGATTGCTAGCTGACAACCTAATATCCAATAAACACTGTGGTGCATGTGATAAGTACTGAAAGCTAGAGTGTGTAATACTAGATAGGAAAGGGTTCTACTCTCACATCAGCCACCTCTGTTTGTAAATATATCCCCTTGCAGCACTACAGATCTGGCTTACTTCTATCCAATGGTTATGCATTTTATGGAGCTGTGACTAGCAGCTGGCCCTAAATTGCCTCCTTTAGAAATGCATAACTGATGTCATCCACCTGTCTGAACCTGACATAGGATATTTGCACGTGTCAACTCCATCACCACATCTTGTTAATTTGTAGGGTCAGAAAACCCAGGTGGCACGTAGCAAGGGTAGCATTCCTTAACACAGAGTATGAATCCATGCGTATAGTGACTGCCACCATTGTTCTTCATAGACTGTTCTACACATATGGACCTAGGGAGCACATATACCTGCTATCACAGACCTCACTTACATCCATTATTATGTCTTTGGTTGTCAACTGGTGTATTATTGCACCAGGGTCCAAAGTACACTCCTATTTTTCACATTAATTTTTTTATTTCAGTTACATGCTTAATGACTGTAGGTAGCAATCAGTATGTTTTGCTGGAAACACCTGTTTAACCTAAGACCTGTGTAGCATGGTGGGTTAATGCAATGTGTTATAGTTAACAGGCACCTGGGTTCAAAACTTGGCAGAGGTGTTTATTTTCTACATGTGACTAACACTGTAATAAACACATATAATAATTAAAACTTATTAAAGGACATTATAGCTCATTTAAGCTGAGCTAAGCAAAGCAGCTCTGTGCACTGCTCCATACAAATTTGTGCAAACCCACACTAAAAATATATAAAGAAAAGTAAAAGGGGGTGATAGGAGTATGGTGAAATGGGGAAATCAGGGGGGAAAATATAGTGTAAAGTAGATAGGGATGTGCAGGAAGGGTGTAGGAAAGAAACATAGCTATCCATTTCTTGTACAGCAACAGCTGTGCATTTTGATAGATTTTTGTAGATTAATTTGGACTGTCAAACCCCAGAGAGAAGGGCGCAGACAACATAAATGTGTTGTCAAGCCAATTGGACCAAAGTAGTTGTGTCTAGTGGACACATGAGCAAATTGGAGAGCTATGTATAGGACAATATTGTTTTATGGGACAGATGCCCATTTTTTTAATAAGGAGAGAGTGGAATGTTGGGGAAGTGACATAGCTACATGTGGGGAGCTAAATTGGGTAGGAAATGCTGTTTTTGCAGACAGACAAGACAAACAAGACAGCAGCCAGGGGTGTGTGTGACACATGAGGGAGGTAAATACCTTGGATGGGGTGGGTGTTGTGGACTATGAGACACACGTGCCTCCACTGCTCCTTCATTTCCCTGAAGGTGGCTGTGCTGGAGGCTAGGTGCCAGGATCACCCTGCCTTGACAGGATGACCACTGTGCCCTCAATCTGGTGAGGTGATATTCATAGGTCCGATGAAAGATCATGTCCCCTATTCCAGCTATTTATGGTGCATCTGTGAACAGCTTGCATATTCTGGAGTGGTGTTGCACTGGAGGAGCTTAGGTGAATGACTGTTTTGTTTTTACAACTATTTTCAGCAACCACAGTGAGGTTACATCACTCAGATAAATGAGATGAAAGAGTACAGATAGTGTGTAGATATTTGCTTTGGTGCAAAGGGGTCATGTGGGATAAAAATGAAAAAGCACAGGAAGTGACTTAACTGCCCATTAGATAAGAAAGACATGTATTAACAATTAATGGTATGAGCTAACAGGAATAAAGGTAGTTATATTATTAAAAGTCCATTAAAAAGTAAACTTTTGACATTATACAGCATATCAGAATGAAGTACCTTTATGTACTGCAGTGAATTATTAATAAGTATACATTAATAAGTATATATGAGTTAGTGATATTATTTTTTATTTTACTTCATTTTCGCTGTTTCTATATAGACTTTTCCTTCTTATATTTTTCACTCACTTATGGTGTTTTCAATATCCATTAACAGAATCTTTTCTCTCTTGTCAATTTCATTATCTTAAGGCCCACCCTCTTAGAGCCTCCACTTGCAGAATGACCTATGTTTTAAACTCTCCTACAATTGTGGCACTAATTTTAAATCTTCTCTAGCCCCAATACTGCTTTATCATTAGCGTTCCAATAGTGTACTTGAAACATGTACTTTAGAGTCAGTCCTTATCTCTGTTCCTTGTTATTGATATCTAAGTTTGTTTTAATGACCAGAAGTGTAATAGTTTGGATTGTTAAAGAATTGTACTTATCACTTAGTTATACAACTATTCTAACATGTTTTATTCTAACTTGTTTTAATCCAGTGTTTATGATGTATGTATGCATATGACAGATTGCTTTTGTATTTTTAGCTGCTATAGGTTAAGGCTGTTACTTGTATCTGTTACATTGTTATACTTTATCTTTTTCTTTGTTTAATTATTAGCACTTTGTCTACTTTGTCTATACTTAATTATAATTTTTTGTCTATTGTAGCCCTGGACTTATTCCATGTGGTTATCATGAGTGCCATTCATTACCTAAGCACTACTGGTAGCTTTTTACTTGCACAGAACCCTGTGATTACATGTTTCAAGAAAAGGGCTGAATTATTGTACAAACCCTTCTAAACTAGAAGTTTACAGTGTACGCTGTAGTTTTTATTAGTTTTTAGTACCTTTCAGCTTTATTACAACTTGTTGGCCTGCCCCCCTCCCCATTTGCGGTGCTCTCTTTTAACCTGTTCTTTTTTTTTTTATTTTTGTTATTCTGCTGCTGTCTAGGACTTTGCTTCCAAAGTCACTATCCAGGCTCTATTTTTTTTTCCTTTATTGTTATTCTCCTATTTAATCTGATTAGGTCTACTGTATCCCACTAAATTAATTCCCAAGACATTCTGTACGTACATGTCCTGATTGTTTCTGGGACGCTATCATTTGTGGTTCAGTGGTACCAAACGTGGTATTGTACACAATCTCTCAAACTACTGGCCAATCCCCATTCACTCCCTGCTATCAAAAGTCCTAGAAAAATGCGTACAAACCCAACTACTAAATCACCTCATTAACAACAACCTCCTAGCTCCCACTCAACATGGATTCTGCCCTGGACATAGCACAACCCAGCAGTACTCTCCTTCACTGATACTGTGAATAAAGCTCTTCATGCTGGCCTATCTACTTCAGTGCTCCTGTTAGACCTATCAAAGGCTTTTGATACAGTATCACACCCTAAGTTATTAGAATATTTAGAAAAACTTGGATACACTCTAAGCATATTAACCTGGTTTTCCTCCTATCTAAATGATAGACAACAAATGGTTAGATGACAAAATCAGCATCAAAATCTAAGTATCTGGCAAATACCACAGGGGTCCCACAAGGGTCCCTTTTAGGCCACTACTCTTTAATATATTCATTAATGATCTTAATGAAGCCTCTCATCAAAGCATATTAATTCGATATGCAGAAGATTCAACTATCACCTCTTCCCCCAACAATTTCGCTAACCTCCAGAAGATCACCCAAGATGCATTCACTTTCATAGAAACCTGGCTAAATGATGCTCAATTAATGTTGAACCCCCACAAAAAAACTAAATTGTTACTATTTTCATCAAAACCTCCAGCTGCAGAATTCAAGATTTTTTCACATAACAATACAGAACTACAACAAGTGCTATCTGCAAAGCTTTTAAGAATCACTATTGACAACGAACTCTCTTTTGAACAACACATTCTCAATGCAGTAATGAAAACCCATTTCAGAATTGGTAAACTATACTGACATATACTCTACCTAGATAAACAAACTAAGATAAAACTAGCATTTTCACCAACTTCCATACATCCCTAAGTAATAAGCTGCAATCGTGCTACTACAGGATAGCAAAATTCACCTATAATGCCCAACTGCTTGCACCACTGGCTTGAATTTCACCACTATCTCTATTAAACTCCATCAACACTTGCTCATAGGCTAATTTTCAAACCGGATAGCTGTCCTGCACTCCAGTCTATCTTACACACATACTCCCCAACTAGAACCCTCCGGTCTTTTGAAAAGTCACTTTTAAGTGTAGCTATACCCAACAAAAGAGCAGGACAATGCCTTTATTCCTACAATATTGCCAAACTATGGAATAGCCTTCCTGCATATATTATTCAACTCAACTCCCTAATAGCCTTTAAAGTTGCACAAAAAACCCACTATTTAAACAATCCCAGCTGTACCTGTGAAATACAGTGTAAGCCCCCTTAACCCCACACAATTAACAATTCAGATTTTACTCTTTATCCCCCTGTTTAATTTTTTTCTTCCTCCTCTATTTGACTGTTTCTCCTACTTATGATATGTGCAGTTTACTAAGGTTGATGATTCCATTCTTGTGGACTGAACGTATGTTATTATGTATCCATTCAGTCTGACAATATGTATTAACTTCTATACTATTTACTCCTCACCCTATGCTTATGTAGCTATATCTCTTTCACTGTGTATTTGTTCCGCATAATATCTGATTAACTGTGGAGCTTTTCTCCCTGGAACTCCACTGAAAACGGGTTTATAACCCAGTGGACTTTCCCAGTCAACAAATGTCAATAAATATATATAATAATAATAATAATATGTTTTAGGCTAATTCTTTTTAAAAGATTGCTTGCGTGCACTTTTTATTGTTTGATGAAGCCCTGTAATAGTAAACAGTGAAAAGCTGAAATCATTCCTGATTTATTTATTGTGTGTATAGCATATACTTTCTTTTTGTTTGAGTTGTGAAGTCTGGTTTTGACATTCTGTGTCCTTAGAGGTCACGTTCTGTGCCTTTAGAGGGTCCTTCCATGCTATTGTTTGCTTGAGCCAGATACACATAATAAGAACATATACAATTTCCACTTGTAAGCATGTGCCCTCTCCAGTTTCTAGTCCTTCTAAATAGAATGCCTAAAGGTGTAATGTCTATATTGTCTCCTTATCACACACCTTTGCAAACACCTACCCCATCTGCTTCTGAAGCATCCCTGCTTCCTCACTCGCATGGAAAAGTGATGATAATCTTCTCCCCCTTTTTTTCTTCAAGCAAACTATCTCTGGCATAAACATAACTTTTTTTTTAGTTTTCCTGAGGTTATATTTCACTGATGGAATTATTTCATTTGTAAATCAAATGCTGTTCTTGCTTTCCTTGCATTACAATAAAATACCAGTCATTCTCCGAGAAACTCTCACTTCTTTACTATGTCTTCTATTCAAGCTTCTTTATCAGCCTCTCCACACAGTAATTACACTTTCTTACTCTCAGTAAGTAGATCTCCACAGTATAACCACAGACTACTACTTTTTTCTTACTTTTTCACCTCTTGTACTAGTAGCATTCAGTTCTATCTACATTTGTCAATATCTACTTTTAGTCCCTAATAGATCACCCTGGCTTCCTCATGTTGCACAGACTCTTACTAGAGCTACTGAAAGCCCTTGAAGTCTTGTTAACTAGATCATTCAGTTTTTCCTCTTCTCTAATTACCCTTAGCCCTTACCACTCTCCCCATCTCCTTAATAGGAAGCCCACAGTGTTTCATCCTTCACAACCAATGGATTAACCAAACAGGGCAAACATCTATTAAACATCAGTGATGAAGCCCAACCAAATTGGTTAAACATCTATTAAACATCAGTGATGAAGCCCAACCAAACAGGTCAAACATCTATTAAACATCAGTGATGAAGCCCAACCAAACAGGTCAAACATCTATTAAACATCAGTGATGAAGCCCAAACAAACAGGTCAAACATCTATTAAACAACAGTGATGAAGCCCAACCAAACAGGTCAAACATCTATTAAACATCAGTGATGAAGCCCAACCAAACAGGTCAAACATCTATTAAACATCAGTGATAAAGCCCAACCAAACAGGTCAAACATCTATTAAACATCAGTGATGAAGCCCAACCAAACAGGTCAAACATCTATTAAACATCAGTGATGAAGCCCAACCAAACAGGTCAAACATCTATTAAACATCAGTGATGAAGCCCAACCAAACAGGTCAAACATCTATTAAACAGCAGTGATGAAGCCCAACAAACAGGTCAAACATTTATTAAACATCAGTGATAGAGCTCAACCAAACAGGTCAAACATCAATTAAACATCAGTGATGAAGCCCAGCCAAACAGGTCAAACATCTATTAAACATCTATTAAACTAAAGTCCAACCAAACAGGTCAAACATCTATTAAACATCAGTGATGAAGCCCAACCAAACAGGTCAAACATCTATTAAACATCAGTGATGAAGCCCAACCAAACAGGTCAAACATCTATTAAACATCAGTGATGAAGCCCAACCAAACAGGTCAAACATCTATTAAACATCAGTGATGAAGCCCAACCAAACAGGTCAAACATCTATTAAACAGCAGTGATGAAGCCCAACAAAACAGGTCAAACATTTATTAAACATCAGTGATAAAGCTCAACCAAACAGGTCAAACATCAATTAAACATCAGTGATGAAGCCCAGCCAAACAGGTCAAACATCTATTAAACAGCTGTGATGAAGCCCAACCAAACAGGTCAAACATCTATTAAACATCAGTGATAAAGCCCAACCAAACAGGTCACATAACCTATTACTGATTTTAACTAAAACCAAAACACTTCTCTATGGAACCCTTAGAGAATCTCAAAAACACCAGTCAACATTTCCATTACTGTTCTAATCAGCACTATCTTAGAAACTACAACCTCCATCTAGTACCGTGCCCTCTGGCTTGACACAGCCTTGAACTTCCACTCTACTATAGAAAAAGCACATAGAAAAATAAACTCCATGCTGTTCTGGTTAAAAAAAATCTCAATGAGCATCCTGTTAATAATATGTCTACTTCAGAGAAATCAATGGTTGCTGAATTACCTGTAACAACTGAGAATGATATAAACCCTGAGTCTATTGACTCTACCAATGACTCAGCATCTACGTCAAAGCAAAGACCTATTGTGATTTATGACACAGTAGGAGGGACTTCCATTCAGCAGCAGCAAGATGTTAGGAGAAAAATTCCCTCTTCTCAACAGGTTTTTGGGGATTTAAAACCGCCCCTACCAATGAAATGCATCAAGATGGGGGAAGGAAAAGGGAAAGGAACCCGAGCAGAAGCAGAAAAAGGGGTCATCAGTATGTTGACAAAACATCGGGTACAATGCTCAAACGTATGTGGAAGATAGTGCAGAGTCCCTGATTATCAATCTTTCTAAAAAGGTACTGTCTCAAGCTGAAACATCATTACTAGAAAGATATTTGACTTTTGTAAGAGCAGAGAAGTGAGACTTCTCTGAAGTGTTGACTAGTTTAAGACTCTTTATCAGAAATGTAGCTTTAAAGTTGCATTTTAACAACACTGGCTATTCTTTAAGTGGAAATGTTTTTTAAAAAAAACAAGCTTGTTTCAACTACCCACAGACTCCACTTTAGAGGTGTTCTGTGGAAAATGTGAACAGGATTTATTTTAGTTATTTTCAGGAACATCTACATCTTGCTCTGAAAAGCCTAAGGGACGTAAGTTCTATAATTAAAATAATAAAGAGAAATCAGCCCTAATGGCTTCAGAGAAAGGTGATAGTGTTATTTTACTTATTATTTGTTAACTGGGAAAGTCCGACTTGGAACAAAGCCGATTTTCAGCAGAGGCCCAGGGAGAAATGTTCCAGATGCATGTTTTTGTAATGTGGGAAGAAACTGGAGCACCCGGAGGAAACCCACACGAATGCAGGTAGAACATGCAGACTTTCCACAGAAGGCACCCCAGCTGAGAATCGAACTAGAGAACTTCTTGCTGTGAGGCAACAATGCTATCACTGCACCACTGCGCCATCCATAATTATAAAGAGAGCAAATAAAAGTGGAGTTACTGTTTTGCTTGATAGTGATTATTATGTAAAGTGTATTTATGAGATGTTAAATTATGGTTCTGTCTATGAGAACATTGAGTTTGATTATATATGGGAGATACAATGCACGGTGTTTGATTATATATGGGAGATACAATGCACGATTTTCTTCACTATTCGTGATTGTTTAGAAAATTGTTTGATTACTGAACAATTTTCACAATATTTGAATGTTAAATATCCTGTGATACCAGTCTTTCAGGGCCTTTCCAAAGTCCATAAAAATGTAGTCTCACCTCCATTCAGGCCAATGGTTTCAGGGAGGAAATGGATAATGGAACCATTTTCTATATTTATAAATAAGCAATTACATCCAGTACTTAACAGTGTAGTCACTGTGCTTAATGATACACAGCAATTTTTAAATGACCTATATGTATTTGTTCAAGACAATGTTGCTGACCTAAATAACTGTTTGCTAGTTACCCTAACTGTGGAGCCATTGTTCACCTGCATTCCCAATCTAGGTGGTATTAGTATGGTTAAGTCCTTTCTAACTTTACATAGTGATTTAGATATCAAACAGATAGATTTAATATGCCTTTTTCTTGAGGTTGTACTAGAAAATCATATTTTTATGTTTCAGGGAAATTACTACTTACAAAAAGTTGGCGTAGCTATGGGCACTTCCTGTGCAAATAGCTATGCCAACATGGTACTAGCTAGATACGCAGATGAATGTGTGTTTAATAGCCCTACAAAGGTTCTCTCTTATTCTGTAGGAGGTTTGTTGTATGTGTTTAATAGCCCTACAAAGGTTTGCTCTTATTCTGTAGGAGGTTTGTTGTATGTGTTTAATAGCCCTACAAAGGTTAGCTCTTATTCTGTAGGAGGTTTGTTGTGTGTGTTTAATAGCCCTACAAAGGTTCGCTCTTATTCTGTAGGAGGTTAGTTGTATGTGTTTAATTGCCCTACAAAGGTTCTCTCTTATTCTGTAGGTTTGTTGTATGTGTTTAATAGCCCTACAAAGGTTCACTCTTATTCTGTAGGATGTTTGTTGTATCTGTTTAATAGACCTACAAAGGTTGTCTCTGATTCTGTAGGAGGTTTGTTGTATGTGTTTGATAGCCCTACAAAGATTCACTCATTCTGTAGGAGGTTTGTTGTATGTGTTTAATAGCCCTACAAAGGTTCACTCTTATTCTGTAGGAGGTTTGTTGTATGTGTTTAATAGCCCTACAAAGGTTCACTCTTATTATGTAGGTTTGTTGTATCTGTTTAATAGCCCTACAAAGGTTCACTCTTATTCTGTAGGAGGTTTGTTGTATGTGTTTAATTGCCCTACAAAGGTTCACTCTTATTCTGTAGGACGTTTTTTGTATCTGTTTAATAGACCTACAAATGTTGTCTCTTATTCTGTAGGAGGTTTGTTGTATGTGTTTAATAGCCCTACAAAGGTTCACTCATCCTGTAGGAGGTTTGTTGTATCTGTTTAATAGACCTACAAAAGTTCTCTCTAATAGCCCTACAAAGGTTCACTCTTATTCTGTAGGAGGTTTGTTGTATGTGTTTAATAGCCCTACAAAGGTTCACTCTTATTCTGTAGGAGGTTTGTTGTATGTGTTTAATAGCCCTACAAAGGTTCCCTCTTATTCTGTAGGAGGTTTGGTGTATCTGTTTAATAGCCCATACAAAGGCTCTCTCTTATTCTGTAGGAGGTTTGTTGTATGTGTTTAATAGCCCTACAAAGGTTCACTCTTATTCTGTAGGAGGTTTGTTGATGATATAGCTCTGGTTTGGCTAGGTAATGAGTCACAGCCTGCTGATTTAATCGATTATTTAAATAATACTACTTCTTTCTGCATTTTACTTCACATTCATCCAGGAAAGAGGTTATATTTTTAGATGTTCTTGTTCAAAAAGACAGTATGAGGAATTTTGTTACCAGAATCAATCAAAAATCATGCAGGAAAAACACGTTGCTTCAGTGTAGTAGTATGCATCCTCCCCATGTTTACGAGAATGTCCTGAAAGGTAAAGGGATGCGAGTCTCACAGCTCACCAACACTGAAGAGGGTTTTTGAACTGAGCTTGAATCACTATCTTCTGACTTTATGGCCAGAAGGTAAAGTAATAGAGAAATTATAGTAATAGAGAAATAAGTGGAACGGTAGAAGAGGTAAGTAAATTAAGGGCTAATACTGCTTCCCCCTATTTCTCTAAAAAAATTGTGACAAGGTTTTTGTCAGTAAAAGAGAAAAGGAATAATTATATACTATTAGTATTGCCTTATGCTACTGGTTTTAGACAGGTTAGACGTGTCATAGATTCTAACTGGAACATCCTCACTCAGGATGACAGGATTAAAGGTATTGTGCAGGTTCCCCTTTTTATACATATAAGAACAAGAAGTCTTTAAAAAGACAGCTCTGCCATAGGGAGTCCAAATTGTGTCAGGAAGACACTTCAAATATGCATTTACCTTTTGGTGCCTTTCCATGTGGTGGATGTAAATATTGTTATTTTATAGAAACGTCAATCTGTTTATACATCCTGCTTCTAAACAAAGATTTGTTTTTAAGGTACATGCACATTGTAAAACTGGAAACATTGTCTATTTAGCAAGTGATTTAATCAATGCTCTAGCTAAACATGTGCATGAGTCAGGACCTTCACATAGTTTTATGTTTAAGGTTGTAGAAACTGTGTTTAAAGGACAATGTGGAGGTGATTAAAAAAAATTATACTGAAGAAAGGGAATTGCATTGGATTGTTATGTTTTGTGCTGATAGAAAACTGGGTATTAATGACAAGGTCTCTTTAAGACCAGTTTTAAAGTCAAGGGATTTGCATAAGTAATTGCTACAAGCAAAATGACTGGTTTGTTTTTAATTGCAACAACTAATTAACAAACCCAAAAGACTCCGTATTAATGAAATAGCCAAACTCAGAACCCAGCATTTTAAGTTGCTACACATTAACACTTCCCTGTACTCTTACGAAAGCTCCAAATAAAATTACACTTACAGCTTGCATCAATGCTAATAATCATGAACCTCCTCCTCAACCCCTTCAATCACCAGATCAGATCTCCAAATCATCAGACATGCTTTCTCCATATAAGACAAACAGTTCAAATAAGGAAAATACAAACGTAGTCCAAAAACCAGCTCTTTATTTTCGGATCTGGTACCTCGGCCTTTCGCCTTCAAAGGATCACAAAAACTATCCATATTCTCACAGTATAAATATACATTTGCTTAATGAGATAATTAGTTAATTAATTAATTAACACAGC
Organism: Protopterus annectens; assembly: GCF_019279795.1. Classification (NCBI taxonomy): domain Eukaryota; kingdom Metazoa; phylum Chordata; order Ceratodontiformes; family Protopteridae; genus Protopterus; species Protopterus annectens. The sequence continues at coordinate 1,502,199,028 of NC_056726.1, forward strand.
TTATAGAGATGCTCATTAAAGTGACTTCATACATTTAAAGGGACATTCTTAGTTACATTACATAGCACAAGCAGTAACACTTTCAAAAATTTCAAATTTAAATAACATTTCATTCCACTTAGTAATATCCCTTTAAAATGTGGAAAATCCTAAAATGCATTTAGAAATATATTACTATTATTAAAGTATATTAGAAAAAAAATATTTTATAATTATTTTTTATTTTTTAATATATTATTTAACATATTATATTGTTTTTATACAAAATAGAAATAGTCAGAATATTCTACAAATAATAAATAATAAATAATCAATGATAAATAATCAGTACTAAATATTTTCATAATTTCATATCAAAGACACTATATTACGTCAATATTGATTCATAGTAACACTAGATGCTTAGTTCCAGATTTAATCCACTTGGTTTCAAAGTGTTATATTTAAGAATCATTTTGGTTTCCAGTTCTAATAACCTTTGAATGAACATTTCTCCACCTACAGAGTAAAATGGTTTACCCAAGATACAAAATTTTAAGCTATCAGAGCAACTGCCATGATGTTCCAAAAAATGTCTGGCCACAGGACTAAATTCGCTTTTATTCTTTATATCCCTTAAGTGTTCAAGTATACGGACTCGAACCATTCTTTTGGTCTGTCCAATATACCACATATTACAAGGACATCCCAAAATATACACTACTCCCACTGACCTACAATTAAAATGAAATCTAGGTGAAAATGATATCCCATTAATTTTACTTGGATTTATAACCTTAATACAAATGCTACAGTGACCACAGGGATGTGTACCTACCGGAAGACCTAAATTCTCATTTTCTTTCACAAAATTAAAATTCAATAATTCTTTTAAATTTTTCCCCCTCTTATAAGAGAATATTATATGTTTCGGAAAAAAATGACCTATATTCTCATCATCAATAATGAGGTACCAATAATTTCTTATCAACTTTTCAACCTCACCCGACAAAGGAGAGAATTTAGTCACATAAAATAATTTTTCTTCTTCTTCCCCCATCCCATTAGTGTTAATTCTGTAGCTATTATATTCATCATCATTAACAAATTTTTTCTCAGTTACCCGATAATTAATATCAATAACCCCCAGAACTTTATTTTTTATCATCCTCAAATTTTCTATATTATAGCCTCTCTCACTCAGTCTTGATTCAACCTTATTTAGTTCTCTTATTCTTTCACTTAAATTACTCGTATGGTCAGATATCCTCTTAAACTCTCCTAGAGGTAATGAACGTATAAGATGACCAGGGTGCATGCTATCAGCATGAAGAAACATATTAACAGAAGTATTTTTCCTAAATGGCCTGTAACCAATGTTTCCTTCATTCTGATATAATGTTACATCCAGAAAGTTTATTTCTTCCCTACTAAATTCAAAGGAAAAAGTCAACCCGTGATTATTCCCATTTAGCATATCAAAAAATTCGAAAAATTCCATAACATCACCCCTACATATTAAAAAGAGATCATCAATATAACGCTTATAAGTGACAACATTCTTTTTATAGAAGGAACTAGGGTAAATAAATAGTTTTTCAAAATAACCCATATAAATAATGGCATATGAGGGCGCAAAGGCAGCCCCCATAGCCGTTCCCTTCAACTGCAAAAAGAAGTTATTATTGAAACAAAAATAATTGTGAGTGAGACTAAATTCCAATAGCTGAATCAAAAACATTGTTCTGGGTCCATCACCCAACATTTCAAAAACTGCATCCAGTCCCCACTTTCTGTTAATATTAGTGTATAGGGATTTCACATCGATTGTCACCCAATAGTAATCATTAGACCAATTGATATGAGAAAGTTCATTCAATAAATCTTGGGTATTGGAAATGTGTGCCATCACTTTACCTAAATGTTTCTTAAGATGAAAATCAAGAAATAAATTAACATTACTTAGAAATGCACCTATGCCAGATACTATTGGCCTTCCAGGGGGTTTAGTTAAACTTTTATGTACCTTAGGTAGGATATAAAATGTAGGTGTCAAAGGGTTTTTAATGTATAAATTACATACATCATTATTACTAAAAAAAACCAAATGTTCCCCTCTTTCCAGCAGGTTCAATAGGTCAGCATTAAATCCACTTATAGGATTTTTAACTAGTTTTTTATATTCATCTTCATTGTGTAAAAGGTCATATGCCATATCACAATAAAAAGTTCTATTTGTAATAACCCAGTTGCCCCCTTTGTCTGCACTTTTAAAAATAAATTCCTTCTTTACATTTATTAGGCTTTTCAAGGCATTCCATTCACTTTTCATTAGATTGTATTGTTTTCTATGGTCATTAGACCTTTTCATTAATAACATCATTTCCCTAAATACAATCTTAAAAAACATGGCAATCACTGGAACTTTTATGTTAGGCATAAACCTATTATTAGAGGCAAGTTTTGGTAACATAAATTTTCCATAACCCGTAAAGAAATTTTCCATCTGGTCAACATTATTATCTAAACTTGATACATCTTCTTCTAACGGACAGCAGTCCATATTTTCATAATCATATATGGACAGGTTCAACAAATCCATATCAGCATCAGTTACATCATTTTCATCAATACTACAACTTTCCATATAACTAGTGTCATTCATATTAGAAAAATAAACTTTTAAATATAATTTTCTTAAAAAGTTTTTTAACTCCATATATAAATCCCCAAGTGATGGAAAAAAAGTAGGCACAAATTTACTGCCCTTCAATAATACCGATTCCATATCCTCACTCAGAGTTAAATCAGATAAATTAACCAAACTAAGACATCGTTTATTAGGCAAACTCACATTATCAGTCCTTGAAGCGGTTCCTTCCCTTTCGGCCGTTTCTCCCACGGCCCGATTTATTTCCCTGAAAGGAACTGTCATTTTTAGATGAATTCACTCCGCCATTAGTGCTTTCAGTCTCAATGTTCCCATTACCTGTAAAATCTGCAAAAGTCACATTTTTAGGACCAAAAATGCCTTTTTCGCGTTCTCCCGACGATGCAGACGCACTCCGCTGTCTAGTAGATGAATTCCTTCTCACCTTTGACCTGCTATGCGTTTTCTCACGTTGCCAGGAAAAGAGTATACCCGTTTCATAGTCCTTCAAATCACGTAACAGCTTATTTCTCTTCCGTTGAAGGATATCAGTCTCTAATTTAGACACCTTTTCCTTAATTTTAGTGAATTGCACCTTAAAACAGGACTCCTCCACCACCTCGTCCTGTAGGTGCACAATATCACTTTTAAGTTTTTCATGTAGCCTGTGGTTCCGTTTTACTAAAATACGGAGCCACTTAGTAGTACACTCAAGTGTCGCTTGCTTCCACTCATCTAACAGGTCATGCTCATCCTCGGAAAAAGCCGTGGCAGGCAGTTTATCAATACGTAGTCCTCTAGGCGTCAAATTTAGACTAATATACTTCTCTAACAAACAGGTGTCGAGAAATAAAGCAATCTCTTTAGTCATGAGTTTGTCCAAAGTAAAAAAACGATCATCCATTTGACTATTGCCACCAATATTCCATAAATCCACATTCACAAATTTTTTCTCAGGTTCGTTGAACATCTCCGCAAAATTAAAGGCTCCTGGCATATAATTCTGCCCCGAAGCTCCACTTGCCTGTGTCATGATACTGGTAGTAGTCTCGGACCAACAAGAACTTCACATAAGACAAACAGTTCAAATAAGGAAAATACAAACGTAGTCCAAAAACCAGCTCTTTATTTTCGGATCTGGTACCTCGCCTTCAAAGGATCACAAAAACTATCCATATTCTCACAGTATAAATATACATTTGCTTAATGAGATAATTAGTTAATTAATTAATTAACACAGCTTATAGAGATGCTCATTAAAGTGACTTCATACATTTAAAGGGACATTCTTAGTTACATTACATAGCACAAGCAGTAACACTTTCAAAAATTTCAAATTTAAATAACATTTCATTCCACTTAGTAATATCCCTTTAAAATGTGGAAAATCCTAAAATGCATTTAGAAATATATTACTATTATTAAAGTATATTAGAAAAAAATTATTTTATAATTATTTATTTTTTATTTTTTAATATATTATTTAACATATTATATTGTTTTTATACAAAATAGAAATAGTCAGAATATTCTACAAATAATAAATAATAAATAATCAATGATAAATAATCAGTACTAAATATTTTCATAATTTCATATCAAAGACACTATATTACGTCAATATTGATTCATAGTAACACTAGATGCTTAGTTCCAGATTTAATCCACTTGGTTTCAAAGTGTTATATTTAAGAATCATTTTGGTTTCCAATTCTAATAACCTTTGAATGAACATTTCTCCACCTACAGAGTAAAATGGTTTACCCAAGGTACAAAATTTTAAGCTATCAGAGCAACTACCATGATGTTCCAAAAAATGTCTGGCCACAGGACTAAATTCGCTTTTATTCTTTATATCCCTTAAGTGTTCAAGTATATGGACTCGAACCATTCTTTTGGTCTGTCCAATATACCACATATTACAAGGACATCCCAAAATATACACTACTCCCACTGACCTACAATTAAAATGAAATCTAGGTGAAAATGATATCCCATTAATTTTACTTGGATGCTTTCTCCATAGTTGAGTTAAGAGGTGTTACTAGCTGGGACAGAAGAAGGCTAGATGTTGAGAGGCCTCTAAGTGATGTGGGCTATTGTTCATTCATTTCTTTAGGACAGTTACTTTGTTAATACGCTAATTGTACAAATAAACATATAAACCTAAACTGTTTTTCATTGGGAAGAATGTGTATTTTTAATTTAAAAAAAATCTATATTTATATGTTTAAAATTTAAATATTTGGGAAAATGAGTTATCTCAGTTCTGAATGATCTTAGCAGTGACATTTATTTATTTATTTATTTGCAGTTTGATTACCGTGGAAGTCCACTGGGCTGAATTAACCCATTTTCAGTGGAGGCCCGGGGAGAAAAGCTCCAAGATGCATTATACAATTTAGATACAACTGATAGTTAATATTAAAGATAATATTTTGTAGAATCACAGGATATTCAACATTCAAATATTATGAAAATTGTTCAGTAATCAAACAATTTTCTAAACAATCACGAATAGTGAAGAAAATCGTGCATTGTATCTCCCATATATAATCAAAAATCGTGCATTGTATCTCCCATATATAATCAAACTCAATGTTCTCATAGACAGAAACATCATTTAACATCTCATAAATACACTTTACATAATAATCACTATCAAGCAAAACAGTAGCTCCACTTTTATTTGCTCTCTTTATAATAATGGACGGCACAGTGATGCAGTGGTAGCATTGTTGCCTCACAGCAAGAGGTTCTCCAGTTCGATTCTCGGCTGGGGTGCCTTCTGTGTGGAGTATGCATGTCCTGCCTGCATTCGTGTGGGTTTCCTCTGGGTGCTGCGGTTTCCTCCCACATTACAAAGACATGCATCTGGATGCATTCAATATAATGCATAGTTAACAAATTCATTAAGCTTGAAGGTAGGGATCATACAAACTCATTTGAGGAAAACAGATATGTGTTAGGTGTGGAAACAGTTTACATACAAACCTTTTAAGAAAATGTAAATACACTTTACATACACACATCAACAGTAGAATGCTAGTTACAATATTTACAAGGTTAGGCTGTGTGAGGGTAGCTGTAGGAGTTGTTGAAAGCTTAGAGAGAAGCTACAGAAATTGTTGAGAGCTTAGATTGGCTCATAGGAAGATAACTATGAGAGTTGTAGAGCTTGGGAACCAGAGCGTGAATCCCCTTGGATTAGGTTGGGTGAAGGCAGGTACATTTCCATTTAGTGAACAGGTGTTTGAATAGTTGGGTTTTGAAGTTTTCTGAGTTTGGTATGGTTCTTAGTGTGGAGGGAAGGGAATTCCATTTTTTGCCTAGTGAGAAAAGATAGGAGAAGTTGGCCAGCAGGACGTTTAGGTTTATGGATAGTAATTAAGTTCTGATTTTCAGATCTGAGAGCTCTATTGGGTGTATAAGGGGGAAGGATATTAGTTAGAGCGGGACATTTTGTTAGGTGAAATATGAGTCGATATGCAGTAGTGAGTTGGAGATAGTCTAGGTAGTTTGGGAGTTCAAGTCAATTCAGGGATTCTAGAGTTAGGCAGTGATGGTTGGTATTTTTAGATTTAGAGGCAAATTTAGAGATTTTATTGTAGCAGTTTTCTAATTTAGAGGTGATAGAGGAGGACAGGTTGGTTAAGAGAGGGGCTCCATATAATAAGGAAGGAAGAAGATAAGTCGAGGCCAGAGTTTTCCTGGTAGAGTTGGCGAGAAAGTAATTATTCCTATACAGCATACCTAGCTTTTGGTGGGTTTTCTTAATATTTTGTTGAATATAAATATCAAACTTGAGGTGTTCATCTACAGTAATGCCAAGTAGTTTGGCAGAGGGGGCTACTTCTATAGGTGAGGTGGTCTGACTATAGACTTTGAAGTTGTTTTTATTGTAGGAGAGGGTGTTTGTGGGAGGGAATAGTAGAATCTTTGATTTATTTGCATTGATAGTTTTCAGTTGTTGAGAAGGCAGTTTGAGTTTTAGTCAGCAATTCAGAGAGATTTGAGGCAGAGCAGACTAAGGTTGAATCGTCTGCATATTGAATGATTTTAGCATCAGGAAAAGCAGTTTGAAAGTTATTGATGAAGATGTTAAAAAGCAATGGCCCAAGGACGGATCCCTGTGGTACGCCAGTTGGGGTAGGTAGGAAGGAAGAGATGGAGTTCTTCCATTTGACTGCCTGTGATTTGTCTGATAGATAGCTGGAGAACCAGGATAAAGCATTATGTGAGACATTAAAGTTTGAGAGATGACAGAGAAGGTGCTTGTGGGAAACAGTATCAAAGGCTTTAGACTGATCGAGTAAAACAGTAGAAACTAAGTGGCCTGAATCTCAGGCTTGATTGACAGTTTCTAGGAAAGAGAGTAGAGCGGTTATTGTGCTACGGCCTGGACTGAAGCCATGCTGGGTAGGAGTGAGAAGATTGTTTTGGGTCAGGAAAGGCATATGTTGGAGGTGAATGCATTTTTCTAGGATTTTGGAGACTGATGAGAGCAAAGCAATGCGGTGAAAGTTTGAGATGCTTGTATTTTTGCCTCCTTTATGAAGAGAAGAATATAAGCTGAGTGCCAGAGTTTGGGGACATATGATTCTTTTATGGATCAGTTAATAATGATGCTGATTGGGAGAGCAATGCCATCAGCAGCACATTTTAGGAAGGAAGAGGGAATATTGTCGGGAGCGTTAGAGCAAGGTTTAAGTTTGGACAAAAGTTTTTTTATAAAGTTAGTGGAGATGGGTTTGAGTTCAAACAGATGAGGTGAGTTAGAAGGGGGAGACCATAGAGCAGTTGGGTTATTATTGGGAAATGCCTTGGTGAGGGTAGTAATAGTTTCTATAAAAAATGAGTTAAATTCAGAGCCTAGTTCAAGGTCAGATTTGCTTGGGTCAGAACAGGGATTATTCTTGGAACCTGGATTGAGGAGTGAGTTTATTGAGTTCCAGAATATTTTGGGGTTTTTATTGTTATTGGACTGACGTTTGATATAGTTGTATTTTTTGTCTTTGGTGATTAGTCATTTTGCACGGTTGTGGAGCTGTTTATATTGGAGCAAGGTATTGTCCAGTTTATTGTTTTGGTAAAGCGTCCATAGTTTGTCTCTGTGGTGCATAATCTGTTTTGTCTCTTTGGATAGCCAAGGAGTAGTTTTAGTTTTTATCCTTTTGTTTCTTAGTGGGGCTAGTGAGTTTAAAGTATCAAGGAAGACAGAGTTAAAGTAGTCTATAGCCTTGTCAAGAGGAAGGAGGTTTAGAATTTGCCAGTTCATTTATTTGAAATTGTGTCAAGATGCACTCACATGAAAGGGGGTGACTAAACATTTGCTAAGAACTCAGCATTCATAATATATTGTGTTTGTCTAAACCTTTGGGACTGAGAATAACCACAGCTGCTTACTAATTAGATTTCCAGCTATGACAGAAAGTAATACCTAAGAATAGATCCTTCTGGAATTTGTTCTTCAAGGACTTAAGGGATTAGGCCTTATGGCTGTGAGATGTTTTTGTGGTGTTTATCTTTATAGCTTTACTGGAGACATACAACTCACAAGGATGTGTTGTAACTTAGAAGCAGATGTATTAAAATGCTTACATACATCATTCTACTGACCACTGACCCAGAGAAACAAATGCACATGTGAGAAAAAAAAGGTAGCATCAGTAATGCGTGGCAACTAATAATTTACCCATTACCACTAGGACCAGAGGTAGTGCTGCTTAATGTTTTAATCTAAACAAAAATAAAAAAATAGAAAAATGCTGTAAAAAATCAGCCCTTGACAAAATGCTGTTCATAAAATTAGTTAAACTTTCAGTAACATTACAACATATAAAAATATGTCAGTAATAAAACATTTGAATAAAAGGAAGTGTTGGTCACATAAAGATTTATAAACAAAACCCTTCTCCTAAAAAGCCATATTAAATCGGCATATTTGGGGTCTGCACCCATGACCACTTATAAAGGCTCTTGCTGAATTGCATACAATTATCTGTGAAAATATCCATGATTTGAAAAATTAATCAGACTTGTGGATGATCTGACTCCTTCATGAAGTACCTGCTAGCAATTTCCACAGCTAAGACATTTAAAATAACCGAATAGACTGATTTATTATGTACAATAACAGAATAGCCTCTCTCATGCATCTTAATACTTTATACTTGTCTATAAAATCAAATTAAGTCTTAATATAGGAATAATTTCTAAAATCAATTTTGATTATAAATATATCAATGTAAATTGCCATTGCCCCAGTTTTTCCACCACTGTTAACACTAATAGGTTGCAATAGGTCAAAAAGGTGAGCCCAAAAAGACATTTTCATATTTTTAGTACTCCAAAAATTATACTAATTCTGGATGTCTTAATTCTAAAATAATCAGACATCCATTAAAGAACAGTGTTGAAAGTTTAATTAATTTACTTAAATGCAGCTTAAGAATTGTAAAAGTTTAGTTATAACTAAGATTAAAACAGTATAATTTTCTAAAACTGAAAGTCCATAAGAAATCAATCATCCATCCACCCCCTTTTTCTTATATTTGTGCATGGGGTCAGGGTGTCACTTCAACACTTGCAGTCATAAAATGCCATGGGTCACACTGCCAGATAGCTATTCCTGCTGCAGTTATTCTAACATACCTCCCATACACATGAACACTTACTTTGTCCAATTTACTGCCCAATCCACCCACTGCATGCCTTTGGAATGTAGAAGAAAAATGGAGCACCCAGAGAAAACACACATGAACACAGTAGACATACAGACTCCACAAGAAAGGCACCCCAGCTGAATATTGAACTGGAAAAATATCTTGCTGTGAGGTGACACTATCCAGTGCATCACTGGAATATGCAGTTATTAAAGATAACATTTTCAGCAAACAACTGCAGAACAAAGCATATTTAAATTATGACAGCAGGCACCCTGTGCATATGAATAATAATATTGTAAAAAGCCACGTAATATGATCTAGACACTTAAATGAAAAACAACATTTTTTAAAACTAGGTGCAGAATAAAACTTATATAAAATATCAGAGTATGCACCCTGTACATATGAACAACTGTAGCTTAAAAGGCCTGCTCATGAGATCTAGCTGCTTAAATGAAAATGATTATTTTGATAGAAAAAGTTTCTTCATAGCTACCCATGTTATAGGAAGGGATTCTGCACCAGATATTTTGAAAGAACATCTGAAAAAAAAAAACAGGAAGGCAATTTTCTAGCAACCGAAATATGTAAATAGTTGGCTAGATTCAATAAACCCTACATGGCCCATTCACACTGTTCTGAATTCAAGAAGCGATTCTACATGGTGTGTATGGCAGCCCTGCACTTACACCTGTTACTACAAGAATGTTGAAATAACACTTGTCTATGTTTCTTTTCATTGCTATAAACTGGATTATCACAATAACAAAAATATGTTGCACTTCCTGTATTAGAATCAAGGACCATATGTATTACAGCCCTACACTTACGCCTACTAACACAGGAGTCATTACATGCCAGTTCCATAATTTTCTTGTCATTCTTAAGTTTTGTGTGTTAACTGGATGCAGCTTAGCATGTTTGTGCGGTGCCCAACAGAATTAATTGAATGTATTAATTTTCAAGTTATTGACTGTCTGCGTCCTGTCTGCAGCTATTCGATGGTTGCAGGTGTTGGGGAATAATGCTAACTGTCGTGCAATGTTGGTTAGTGGCATTGCATGATAGAATTAAAAAATTGCAACAATGTAGTATTTTTGACCTTTACACTTTTACAGATGCCCTGTTTGCAGGTGTTCTGTCTGCTTCCTGTCTGGGTCACTCGTCCGGGTTTGCTCACTGCTAAGCTCCACACAAATAAGATAAGCAAATATAAATGTTACATTTATTGTGTTTCTCTGATTCCCTTGTTTGCACTAAGCCACACACAGTGTAAACACTGGCATTTTAAAAATAAACAGAAAAGTAGCTGAAATTAAGAAAATCAATCTATGAAATAAATACTTCAAAATGTTTGTTGTTACACATGTAATATTTTTACAGGGTCTGGATTTTAACTCTCACTTCAATGAACCTTCAGAACTTCTGAACACAGTAGGAGTGTCTTATCCCTCTTTGCCACACAAACAGCTTTGCAGCAGAGAATGATAATCATTGTGCAACATCATCCGCAGTACTAACAAAACATATGACAGTTGTTTGTACATGTATTAATTTCAAAAGTGGTGCACTGAGTAATCACACAACCATTTATGACTATTGCTTGCATAATTGCAGCTGTGTCTTTTTTCTCAGTGTGTGTTGGTCATTCTTATTTTATCTAAGCAGTAATCTGAGACATGCAATCTATCTGTAAGGCATTCTGTATCAGTTGTCAACAAATGAAGGGGAGGTTGGATATTATTGAACAGAAACTGTGAATTGTTTGCTGCTTACTTATATTTCAAACCTTGATACAATTACTTCTACACTTTGTAATTCTAGCCTTGCTGACTGTTAAATAAAAACAATGATAACAACACAGGAGGCTCAGATGCAAAAGTTTACTAGTGTACACCAGGAGGCAAAAAAACATACAAGTACAGAGTTTTGTCTGACATGATGCAGGAAATACATAATTTTATATAGTCTTACATTCAAGCTGTGCCCACCTTACTGACGTGGTTAGTCACAGGGCACCTACATCACTATGGTCTACAATATTCTATTCATAAGAAAAGCTGATGTTATACATTTTAAAAAGTTTTCCCATGGGAATAATACAGCCTTGCAAAGCACCTGGTTAGTTATAATGTCTTTCTGTAAATGTTACTCTTTCAAGGTTTCAGGCCTGTTCGAATACAATAGTTGGTTCAATCTTGTAATACACTTCTTTGTTCTTCTAGCAACATTACTTTAGCAGCTGTGTCTTTATCTTGTTAACATTCACAAGGCCAATTATCTCAGAGGAAGGAAGAATATTTTCAATGCTTTATACATTTAATTTCCTGACCCAGCAGATAATCATTAGTGAAAAACATAAGCTTGCTGAGGTGGCTACTGCCAGGGTCAGAGTTCAAATACACTGCAGCTCCAAAGCTTCAAGCAATTACATGTAAAATCATTCTTATTGCCATATTGTAAATAGAATAAAATGCATTATATACTATTTGCTTTTAAACTAGCACTTTATACATGTTCAAATACATATTTTTCTAACATTTTCCTCCCTTTTAATACTTTTTATTCTATTCAGAAACATAAACAATGTTATATCGTCCCCCTAGCCTTCTCCTTTAAGGACTTTTAACTAGGCAAGTCATTTAGTTTATATTTCGGAAAAAGTTTCGCCTGGAATCAATAGTTCCAATTCAATGTCTTGGTACAAAGTTTCAGTTACAGATATATCAACAAAATCTTTGACTAATCTTTTCATGCAGGGGATCCCACAACAGACACATGCTCCTAATAGGAGCAGACCAACACAGATAGCAATCAAAATATTCATTAGGATAGAACCCCACCCACCTAACAGACTCTGGAAAAAGTTCGTCAGTGGGTTTGGGCCTGGTTCAGTCATGGCGGATACCTGCTGTATTACCTCTAGGTGGTCATTAATCTTGTGTCGATTGTCTGGTATGAACGCACAGCATTCTACTTTGATAAGCGCGCACGTAACACCTCTCGCCACTAGGGTGAAGTCAAGAGCCATTCGATTTTGCAGCACAACAGTTCTCATTGCATTCAGTTCATCAGTCACTAGTTCGAGAGCAGAAAAAGTTGCGTTACTCATTACTTCGAGAAGCTTCGACAGCTTTCTCAACTCCCAGATTGATTTGACTACTCCATATGCTGGAAATATTCCAGCCCAGGATATAACACTGTCACTCAAGTCCATATGAGTCAATTTTTCTTTATCTTTCACGGAATGATGGTTCTTCCAACCAGCTTCGATTTTTCCCACTGGATTTACAGGTTTTCCGATTGGATCTTCAGGTTTTCGGGCTACATCTCTTACATTTTGTATCTTACCTAGAGGTAATTCTGCAGTATGCCTTATAGCTGGAACCAGATAACCCAAAAAACAACCGCCGGACCAATTCTCAGGTAGCCATTTGTATGCCTTTTTCCCACAAACAAAATAACAGTTTTCTACTTTAGTACTGATGCGGGTTAATTCTGAATGAAACATTTTCTTGTCTATAACAGACAATTGTTTATGCAAAACAGGATTTCTCTGCACATCACTTAATGTTGTTTTCATTAAGCTCAAAAATGAATCATAATTTGTGTTACAAACAGGGGCCTGGGGACCCAGGTTGACAGTGGCCTTTCTTTTGACACTCACATTGCTAAAGTGGTTAGAAAGACCTTCTACATTGCCCACCTGATCATGAAGGGATTCACATCCAAATCAAGTGAGGTCATTGTTCCCCTGTACTCTTCACTTATCAGACCAATGATCGAGTACAATGACCCATTCGGGATGTATCTCATCCGACACCTGCAGCAATTGGAGAGACCCCAAAAGTTCCTCACCAAAAGGATAAAGGGACTCCAAAATCTGTCATATGCTGCCAGACTGAAGAAACTCCAGCTGTATTCAGTCGCATACCGTCTGCTCAGAGGTGACCTGTGCCTGACATACAAGGCCATGTCCAACTCGGAATTAATGGACATGCTCCACCTCAAAAAATCCAAATCTACCAGATCCACTAGAGCAAGCGACTTAAACCTTAGCACGGATATAAATAGGACATGCTGGAGGGATAGATTTGTCACCCAGAGACTCCCTATGCTGTGTAATAAAATCCCGGTCCATGTGAGGCAGAGCACCTTGCTGGCTCTGTTCAAGAGAAATCTTGACCGGTGGATGGGATATCGTAGGTTTACCTGAATCATCTCTGTGTCACTGCTGGACAGAGGCACAACAAACTAATGGGCACAGTATTTTTTAACATAAGGGGTGGCGTATGCCACAAAACTTTGGGCTAGGCTTATAAATGCCTTAGGGCAGATAGCCTAGTATAAACCTATGAACCTATGAACCTATGAACAGTGCCTTTATCTTTAGCTTTAATATAGCATTTATAAGATATAGTTATGTTACAGTTACTCCAACCCACTTGGAGTGTATCATTATTATAGAAACATACAATTCCCCTCTGTGTAATAGGCAAATACAATGCAATTTTGTCCTGTGATCTTACAGATCCTGTATCAAAAAGTAAATTCTCCCAAGTCTCATTTATCCCCAAGGGGACAGCGGACATCAACAGTCCTCCATATGCTGTTGGTATAGCAGTACAAACCCAGCAATTTGAAACGTTCATAGTCTCTACATATACACGCTTCATAGCTAGGTATGTGTTAAAGTTTGGATGCCAGTCTATAGGCAGTTCATCACATTTTTCCACTTTCACTTGTGTGGTTATATGTAGGAAAAACAACAACAAAAGGAAGGTCATCACAATCATAGTCAATAATGTTCAAAATTGATGTCTAGCATTTGGCGGGCCAAACCTATTTGTTCCCCTTTTTTATGGAGAAAGGCCTTGATCTCTTTTTTGATGGTTTAAAAAGATTTTCGGGGTTGAGTTATGAGAAAATCAATCTGTTGGTCGACATGATGAGGTTGGTCCTCGAACACAATTATCTGAAATTCCAAGGGGAATTATTCAGACAAAGTAGAGGAGTTGCTATGGGGGCCTCATATTTAATGTAGTAATGCTCGAATGGGAATCCTTGTTTGTATTCCCAAGCACTTATTACAAGTACGTTTCTTACTACAGCAGATATCTGGACGACCTATTTGTCTTATGGAAAGGACCAGCCAGTTTGATACCTGAATTCATTGATTATTTAAATAATACAACTCAATTTTTAAAATTCACTTATAACGTGGAGTCCCAGGGTATAGCATATTTGGATACATATATATCCACCACGGAGAGTGGATTTCAATCTCAAATATTTAGGAAAAAAACATTCTCGAATGACTACCTGTATTACAACAGTTGTCACCCTCCACATATATTTAAAAATATTTTTAAAGGTCAGTGCATTCGAGCTGCACGCATGAGCTCGACTAGGGAGGTTATGGAGAGAGAACTCAATATGATATCTGAAATGTTTTCCAATAGGGGATATCCTAACAATTTAATAAAACCAATACGAACTTACATTATGAAGGAATGGGGGAACAAATACCCACCCTTATTAGGTAAACCCTTCATTTCACAAGAAAAGAAGAGAGTTCAAGAAGGATGTTATTGTGTCCTCACTTATAGTCCATACGTCAATACCCTTAAGGAGATACTCTTAAAACACTGGAACCTTTTCAGAATATCAGACGATTCTACTAGTGTCGTGGGGAATGCCCCTAAGTTTGTGTACAAAACTTCTTTTAACATCAAAAGGTTGTTGGAAAAGACACAGGTGAAACACAGGGAGGTCAAAATGCATGAACACACCATGAAATGTGGATCCTGCAAGCAGTGCAGATTAATCAACACTAGCAAGGTTGTGAAATTAAATAACATCACGCACAATATTCTGCACAGCAAAGGTGGCAACTGTAATACATCCAGATTAGTTTATGTGGCAAATACCTGTGAGATGTGATGCATTTGTGACAAAACAGAAAGGAGATTCAAGACCGCATTTATGAACTGTATGCAGGATGAAAGAGGTTAATGGCGTGCATTAACTTGGTATATTATAGACGGGGGTGGCGAGCATTCCTTTTGTTTAGCATCCTTAGATCACATTGATATAACAGCAGGGGGTAAAAGATGTTATTTATCTTCTAAATTAAATGGCAAATGATTTGTGATGCAACAACTAAACCCGGCCTTAATGACCACATAAGTATCAAACCTTTCCTCATTTTTGATAGTTAATGCAGTCATTTTAACATAGGCACCAATTCATCCATTATTCTTAAAAATTAGTTTCCAGTAATTATTTATTTATTAATCATTGTTTAAATAACAATTACTTTACATGTAAAAATGTAAAAATTATTATGCAAAAATTATTATGCATTAATCCTTCATTCAAAATGTGATTAGCCTTATAGATTAGGAAGATTTTGTGTGTACATTTTTATTATGATATATTTATTTGATCTATTAATTGCACCACTGTTTTGTCACCATTGAATTTTTATTGACGTATGCACAGACCATTTTTGTAGGGTGGTTGTATGCCATCATTTGAGGCATTATAGTCCTTGTGAGTACTTTCCAGTACTTCAATCATTTTATATAATTATGAATTTTATATAATTATGAATTTTATATATTTTAAATGTTATATACATTTGACATTAGAAACTAGGATACTCATACAATCATACATTCATAGACATTTGTAGATATTTCATACACAATATCATTTATATTTGTACAATTTTTATATATAATTAATACATTACAAATTTATACATACTTATACATCATATTTACACATTAGAAATACTAGACATATACATTTTCATATATAAAACACTAGCTGCATTACATTATCACAAGTTTTTAGTTTAACATCATTCAAAAATGTTATATAGCAACTAGTTTTGCTAAGGTTTTACTACAATTATATATTCTATGTATGTATTTTATGCATGCTTATTTTATGCACGCTTGTTGGCATAAATCTTGCAAGGATGTACAATTTGAGTGAATTCAATCATTCAATTCATTTATTTTGGCGCCTAATTGGATATTTAAGAACTCTTTTTTGGGAGCTTCTTGGTTCTGAAGAAATCTGCCTCGCAGATGAAAGCGCTCAACCTTGTGTGTATTATGTTCTGTTGCATTACTTAGCACAGCTTTGTGCTTGTGGAGTGGATCACGTAATAAAGCTGTTGGACAAATCGTTCCTGGTACTGTGCTTTTCCTTGTGCATAAAGCCATTTCGTGGAGTTACTAGTTGGTTTTCACTTCTTTTTTCGTTCTTGGAAATATGTAAATAGTTAGCTAGATTCAATAAACCCTACATGGCCCATTCACACTGTTCTGAATTCAGGAAGCGATTCTATATGGTGTGTATGGCAGCCCTGCACTTACACCTGTTACTAAAAGAATGTTGAAATAACACTTGTCTATGTTTCTTTTCATTGCTTTAAACTGGATTGTCACAACAACAAAAATATGTTGCACTTCCTGTATTAGAATCAAGGACCATATGTATTACAGCCCTACACTTACGCCTACTAACACAGGAGTCATTACATGACAGTTCCATAATTTTCTTGTCACTCTTAAGTTTTGTGTGTTAACTGAATGCAGCTTAGCATGTTTGTGCAGTGCCCAACAGAATTAATTGAATGTATTAATTTTCAAGTTATTGACTGTCTGCATCCTGTCTGCAGCTATTCGATGGCTGCAGGTGTTGGGGAATCATGCTAACTGTCGCGCAATGTTGGTTAGTGGCATTGCATGATAGAATGGAAAAATTGCAACAATGTAGTATTTTTGACCTTTACACTTTTACAGATGCCCTGTTTGCAGGTGTTCTGTCTGCTTCCTGTCTCGGTCACTAGTCTGGGTTTGCTCACTGCTAAGCTCCACACAAATAAGATAAGCAAATGTAAATGTTACATTTATTGTGTTTCTCTGATTCCCTTGTTTGCCCTAAGCCACACACAGTGTAAACACTGGCATTTTAAAAATAAACCGAAAAGTAGCTGAAATTAAGAAAATCAATCTATGAAATAAATACTTCAAAATGTTTGTTGTTACACATGAAATATTTTTACAGGGTCTGGATTTTAACTCTCACTTCAATGAACCTTCAGAACTTCAGAACACAGTAGGAGTGTCTTATCCCTCTTTGCCACACAAACAGCTTTGCAGCAGAGAATGATAATCATTGTGCATGCAACCAACTGCAACATCATCTGCATTACTAACAAAACATATGACAGTTGTTTGTACATGTATTAATTTCAAAAGTAGTGCACTGAGTAATCACACAACCATTTATGACTATTGCTTGCATAATTGCAGCTGTGTCTTTTTTCTCAGTGTGTGTTGGTCATTCTTATTTTATCTGAGCAGTAATCTGAGACATGCAATCTGTAAGGCATTCTGTATCAGTTGTTGACAAATGAAGGGGAGGTTGGATATTATTGAACAGAAACTATGAATTGTTTGCTGCTTACTTATATTTCAAACCTTGATGCAATTACTTCTACACTTTGTAATTCTAGCCTTGATGACACACCCAGTGGAGGTAGGATAGTCTGAACTGTTATTGTGTTTTCCTTCTCCCTAGCAGTATTCACTCACAGTTGAAATCCATTAGCAACGAGCACTGAGGGAGTGCCTGTACTATGTTTACATCAGCCACACAGAGCCAAGTATTTGAAAATCAGCAATTCTAATGAGTTTACACCTCATTTGCACATTACCATGCTCACAGCCCTGAATCTACACCATAAAAAGGCAACAGTGTGGATAGAGATCCTAAAGGAGGGGAGACTTGTTTATGTGGATAATGAAGGGGCCTGCTGTTCGAATAAGTCCTACATCTGATTTATCTGTTGACCAAATAATGTTTGGTATATCGCACAAGGCTTTTTCTTCTTCTTCTAACAAGAATGCTAATCAGCTGTCTTCACTATGTTGTAAGTGTACAGCTGGATGTGTCTGTGTTAGCCAATTCAATTTCTGTTTTTGTACTCCCTGTTCTGATAATTCTAAATCAGTTTGTTTTTCCCATTTTGTTACTTTTTCCCTAAATCTGCCCATCTCACATCTTTGCTCTTTGTCAAGTTGACATGTGGCAGTCTATTAGATTTGTACAGTGCCATGAATTCCTGAGGTAGTGAGCAGCTTACTACACTGTTACCCTCAGTATACCAATATAAGGTTCGTAACACTAATCTGTTAGCAGGATTTTTGAACAACTCTTGCTCATATTCTTTATCAGGTCCTGGCATGCTACAGTAGTATAGAGTACAATGTAACAAATGCTGTTGGTCAGTGTCAAGGGAGGGGACCTTACTGATGGCTACATTCATCAGTTCCTCGGTTACTGCCCCTGGACCAGTCGTAACTAGATCCTGGCTGTACCAGTAAAAGTTTCACCTCGACCGCATCGCACTACAAAAGTATCCATTTGTCTTTGTGCTTCCATACCCTGCATAGTAGGAACTACCGCTATACCAAATATCTGCATAAGATCTCTTCCCAGTAAGTTTACTGGACATTTTGCAGAAACTACAATTTTACTTCTCTGAGTCATACCTGAAACTGGGTCAGTTATTGCTATATCATGGGAAAGTGGCTCCCTATATAGCTGTCCATTTGCTGCTTTCACTAATATATAATCAGGTGATTCGGAATTTTCTGGTAACTTTGAGGGGTGTATCAAAGTTCGTGACGCTCCTGAGTCACACAAGAATTTTACTTCCCTTCCTTCCACTAGAAGTGTAACTTCCGGTTTTGTGTCTGCCAGATAGAGCTCCAAGCTCAGTAATGCCAAATCTAAAATTTCACTTTCTTCATCCTCTACATCTGCTTGCACTTCCTCTGCTCCTTCCACTACATTTACATTTGCCCTTTGTTTGTTTGCCTTTCCTGATGATTTATGACTTTCATCACTATCATATAGTCAGTCCTCATCACCCTTACTTTCTGTTGGCACCTTTTATTTAGCCTGCAATCCCTTGCTAAATGTCCTTTCTTTCCGCACTTAAAGCACCCACCTTTCTTTTTTCTCTCTTCAAAAATCTTCTGACCTTTTGTCAGATTGTCTATTTCCCTGGGTATTTTTCTTACCCTTATTACCGGACTGTACTACAAAAACCTCAGCTCCGTCTTCAGCAGTGAAGACTTGTGTCTTCTTTTTCTTTTTACTATTAAAGTGTCTTTCGGCATGTCTAGCATATTCAAGTAAGGCTTGTAGCCTACTTGTTCGATGATCTATCATATGCTTCGTAATGAAGCTACTGATAGGGGCAATGCAACCTTTTAAAAACGCATTTTTCAGTTGCTGTTCATACGAGGTATCATGTGTCTGATTTTCAGGAATAGCCATACCACTATGGTTATTGAAACATTCCAATAATCTACCATAGTACCCATCTACAGTTTCATTCTCCTGTTGTATGCATTGATTAATGCAAGTCCAATCTGCTCTAGGTTTCCATTTTTCAGAAATTCGGTCTGTAAGACCTTTCACTCTGTTGTCTAGTTCTGCGTCACTATGTGGGAGTGGTTTAAGCTCTGCATTACGAGGATTCCAGGTGCCACAAATCATGTGCCAGTCTGGACCCACAATCTGTCTAACTACTTTTTCTACTTCTTCCCCATTCAAGTGGTAACTTAATCTCATATCTTGCAAATCTTGTAAAAACTTTGTGTAATTAACTTTTGGATGAGGGATTCCCTCTGTAGCTTTCCGAATATCTTCCGGTGTCCATGGTCTATATACTAGAAGAGTTGGGTCCTGCCCTTCCTGTCCTGCCTGAGGATTTAGTACCTCGATTAGTGGACAGATTTCTTCCTCACTCTCTTCTAGTGTGTTTCTCCCTACTTGATATAAGTCTGTGTCCCCAAGTGTTTTACGTGTCCGGGACCTAGTTTCAATAGGATCTCTAACAAATGGTTTTAGTGCTCTTGTGACTTCAGGATAACATGGAGGTGGACCAGCTTGTCCTCCTGCTTCATATCCTGAAAAAGGCATTGGAGGGGGCGGAGGAGGAGGAGGAGGAGCCGTCGCTATTACTGTATTATTATCCTCTTTGTCTAAAAATAACATCTTAGCATTTTTAGTTTTTTGTTCCTTTCGGTTTACTTCCTCAATCCACCTGTGTGCCTGAGGAATGCCTAATCGCTGTTGTTTTTTTGCCTGACCTTCTGCGTCAGATTTAAGCTGTTTTAAAAGTTTAACTAATGAAATCTTATTTAATTTACTGTCAAATCCGTATTTATTAACCCATTTTGTATAAAACCTTAAATTATCACCCCGTTGTAATTGTATATATTTTGCATCATCAGTTAGGGGCGGATCTCGCGAGTTTTTAGTGCACTGATTTCCCATTCTAAAAGAAAGTGTTACGTAACCCTTTTCACCACGTGGTATTTCAGTTCCTTACACAGTTTATCTAGAATAACTGCCTACCTTATTCTGTTTCCCTGATCTCTGACAAAATATACAGTAATTTCCTTTTGTCCCTGATCTGTATAACAAATCTCTGACAATGACATTTACTGTAACCTAGTCCCTGATCTAAAACAGAAAAAAGGAAAATATCTTCCTACCTGAGCCTCCTGAGTCGACCAGTTCGAGACCGCCTCTTGACGCCGCAGATCAGAAAGTGGCCAGCCTCTCAAAATGACAATTCAGTCGGAGGTCTTTGTGTTTCAAGAAGAACCGTTTCGGTAGCTTCTCCTGCGCAATATTCGACCACCGGTACACTCTGATCTGTAGCTGTCTGAGGGCTTCCGTTTACCGAAGGACCAAACTGTTAAATAAAAACAATGATAACAACACAGGAGGCTCAGATGCAAAAGTTTACTAGTGTACACCAGGAGGCAAAAAAACATACAAGTACAGAGTTTTGTCTGACATGATGCAGGAAATACATAATTTTATATAGTCTTACATTCAAGCTGTGCCCATCTTACTGACGTGGTTAGTCACAGGGCACCTACATCACTATGGTCTACAATATTCTATTCATAAGAAAAGCTGATGTTATACATTTTAAAAAGTTTTCCCATGGGAATAATACAGCCTTGCAAAGCACCTGGTTAGTTAAAATGTCTTTCTGTAAATGTTACTCTTTCAAGGTTTCAGGCCTGTTCGAATACAATAGTTGGTTCAATCTTGTAATACACTTCTTTGTTCTTCTTGCAACATTACTTCAGCAGCTGTGTCTTTATCTTATTAACATTCACAAGGCCAATTATCTCAGAGGAAGGAAGAAGATTTTCAATGCTTTATACATTTAATTTCCTGACCCAGCAGATAATCATTAGTGAAAAACATAAGCTTGCTGAGCTGGCTACTGCCAGGGTCAGAGTTCAAATACACTGCATCTCCAAAGCTTCAAACAATTACATGTAAAATCATTCTTATTGCCATCTTGTAAATAGAATAAAATGCATTATATACTATTTGCTTTTAAACTAGCACTTTATACATGTTCAGATACATATTTTTCTAACACTGACACACCCAGTGGAGGTAGGATAGTCTGAACTGTTATTGTGTTTTCCTTCTCCCTAGCAGTATTTACTCACAGTTGAAATCCATTAGCAACAAGTGCTGAGGGAGTGCCTGTACTATGTTTACATCAGCCACACAGAGCCAAGTATTTGAAAAGCAGCAATTCTAATGAGTTTACACCTCATTTGCACCTTACCATGCTCACAGCCCTGAATCTACACCATAAAAAGGCAACAGTGTGGAGAGAGATCCTAAAGGAGGGGAGACTTATGTGGATAACATAGAAGAGGATATTACTTTGGGATACATCTGCACAGAAGATGACTAATCTTGATAATGTACGCTTGCATTTTTCATCTATATACTGCATATGCTGAAATGTCATTGAGAAAAATCTGTTAATGTACATATATCTGCATTAGCAAATGTTACTTTTATCTGTATGCATTTCTTAGAAGTGTACTGATGGCATGGGCATGTTTGTCATGGCATTTAACTTTATCAGATGCACAGCCTTATTAACTGTCATCACAAGGGCTAATGTTACAGCTGTTTTTCTGTGCTGGCTACAGGTAGACATGATTGGCAACAGCTTAAAATGGAATTCCCTGTGTTAAATCTGTAGACATGTTTCATGAGCAGTTCATTTGATAGCACTTTTAGCATTCCACTGTTGGTTTGTTAGCAAAATGTGTCATTTGCCTGTTTTTGGGGGTGGGGGAGCAAAGTTGCATTTCTGTTTTGGCACAAACATGATATATTGCTATTTTTACTCTCCTTGTTTAGTATCCAACCTTGCTTTGCACGTGAATGGAATATGTTACAACCACACAATTCCTTTTTTATTTCAGTATCTTGACTGTTTTATATTTCTCCAGTGGGTAATAATGAAATGCTATCTTTTATATGTTATCTAGAAACATGTTTTTAGTTATGTAATACTTATGAGAATTACCCTTATGTTGTGTTTTTGTTCACCTAGGACTATGGCACCCAGGCATTTCAATCCCTGACCCCCCCCCTTCAGTGATTCTTAAAAATCAGGTCTTTATGAAAGCTTTTAGGTGACATGGTGCCTTTTTTGCTTGAGAGGGGACATGGAGCTATGTCAGGCAGAATGCATATTTGTCATCAGATAGTTGCAGATGTAAATGCAGTGGGCAGTCACTGTAGGACATATTATCAGGTGAGCCATAAGGCCACTGATATGTTTTCATCTACATGGAGGAGAGCAGCTGCAGTGGCCTGTGATTGAATGGGTACTGGGAGGGCTGCTACAGAATCACCACTAACAGCAAATGAAGAGTTCCTTGTCCACTGTTAGGGATCCAGACAGCTCCCAAGAAAGTGTAGAATAGCATGCCCTTGACACTGGTGCTACAGTTTCAGGGACAGCTCCCAGGAGGAGTTTCCAGGTAGATTTGTGTATCTCAGTTGTTAAATAATCTTGTATGGTAAAATATTGACAGCAGTAAGTTCTGTTAAACAATACATTTGTTTGGGGAGGAGTTGTAGATTGCTACAGTTAACAACACATTCTGATTGATTACACATGGGCTTAAGTTGGACTTCTCATCTGAGTTCTTATTAGAAGTATTGTTAATGGACATATAAAGGACAAAAAGTTTTAACAACCTGTGTTACTGTTAATTGTGATGATGTTGTCTTTAGCTTTTGCTTACATTTTTTCAGGACCATCATCCATGGGAAGCATGGCATCAAATGCGCATGGAAAGCCAAATTAGTGATGACCAGTTCAAAGAAATATATATTTTATCCATATGTGTGATGTGGGTGCAAGGACTGTTGTGTCTACTGTACTGTCTGTAGTAGCAGCACCACTGTTACTTTGTTAGCCTATATTGGACTATAATAGTGTAGATATTAATTTCTTTCCTGAGTCTATTGCTTATTATTGCTATGGATGGTGCAGTGGTGCAGCGGTATTGTTGTCGCCTCACAGCAAGAGGTTCCCCAGTTCGATTCTCGGCTGGGTTGCCTTCTGTGTGGAGCCTGCATGTCCTCACTGCATTCATGTGCGTTTCCTCCGGGTACTCAGGTTTCCTCCCACATTACAAAGACATGCTTCTAGATCATTTCTCCCCAGGCCTGCACTGAAAATTGGCTTCATTCCAAGTCAGACTTTTCCGGTTAACAAATGTTAAATAAATAAATACTTATTATCATAAGTGATCCTGAAGTGGAAGTGTAGGACTCTTACCAGCTGATGTCAGAGTATCAGCGGACCTTGATGATGGTGGCCAAACAGAGGCACAGTCTGGAGATGCAGATGTTGAATCTGACACTGAGGTTGACATTCAGCCATCCCCTGAAATTCTATTGGACACAGCCAGGAGGCCTATGCCAACTCATTCCAGTGAGCCCTCAGATACTGGACAGGTAGAGGGTGAGACACTTAATCAGAAAAGTGTGGTTATTGTGGCTTCAGTGCCTGTTGAATCTGACCATAGCCAAAGTGTGGGCAAGGTGCCATGCAGTAGGGTTGTTAGGGTTGCTTGGAGGAGGCCTGCTGTCCAACCCCCCACCTGATCCAAGTTTGTCTTGCCATGCCACTCAACATATGTTTAGGGACATCATGGAGACACAGGCAAATTGCTATAGGTCCTACAGATAAATGCTTATGGTTGTAGATGTGGCATAGGCTGACATGCTTGACTGCCTCCACCATGTTGCTGATTTAATGGATTGTATGAATAATACATTGCAATGGGAACTGGCTGTGTTGGAACATCTGCTGAGAGGGGGATTGTACTCTTGTGGGCCAGATCAGACACATCATCAACTGTTAGCTGACATGGCTGTGCCCAATCACACTCCCATAGTGGCACTACTTCCACTGCGCCATCAGTGGTTGAGGTGTCTACATCCACATGTGGCAGGACATGGGGTCATGGTCCTGGGTGTCCTAGTGAGCAGAGCTCATACAGCAGAGATCATTCACATTAAGCTAGCAGCAGTGCATCTGACCATGGGACTGGATGTGCCAGTGCAACTCCTGGCAAAGCCAGATCTCATGATTGGGTATGACAATGATGAACTGCCACCTCTGCCATGCACACCTCACACTTGTCAAACATACCAAGATATAGAGCTACCACAGAGCTTGGCTGTATTCATGCAAACACTCACACGCCAATTTCACCTGAAGGACCCATACAGACACATGCACAGTAGTTACATGATTCAGCTGTAAAGCTAAGAGCTCATTTTGTCTCACCAGCCATTTATTACTTTATCCAAATGTCTGCTGCCTCTCTTTTTTACTCACACATACTCAATGAACTTTTGTGTCAGCCTAGACTTCCTGCTTCCCCCAACCCCCTCTGCAAGAGATGATAGTGGTCCCATGTCCTGGATTCAGAGATACATAACATCTGTGTATGATGCTCAGGGTGTGTAGCTGACTTAGTCAGTGATAATAACGGTTACATGTCCTTGTTTTCTATATTCTGGATTCAGGGGTACATAACATTTGTGCATGATGCTCAGGGTGCATAGCTGACTTAGTTCTTAGTATTACCTGCTTTTATGTTGTTATTTTGCTAACTGCACCTTTGACATATTTTGGTCTTAGAAAGTTAGGCAGTTGATAGTATCAAACATTTTTTGCATCAGTATTGTTAATTATCTTGTTAGGGTTGTGAAGTCTGAAACTGAAATGTGTCTCATTACGTTCTGACTTCTCTCTTTAATGATTTTCCAGCACAAAAGTATGGTGCTAAACAGAGGACATTCAGCAACCATCAATACTTTTGAGTAGCATGACTGTGCGAATCTTTGATGCCTGAGGCTTACTACTCGATACAGGACACATATAGTCACATAAGTTTCTGCTGTCACGTGTTAAGAATCTTTGATGCCTGAGGCTTACTACTCGATACAGGACACATATAGTCACATAAGTCTCTGCTGTCACGTGTTAAAGTAATTTCTGTACAAATCACACACCTTTTACTTGCTTACATCACTGAGTAGCAA
>NC_056726.1:1502229827-1502289827 GCF_019279795.1 Protopterus annectens
TACTCACATTCTAGCAGCTATGAATATTATTAGCTAAGAACACAGCAACAGCTTCTGAATTAAAAAAAAAACATGTATCTATTTAAAAAGCCTTCTATATTTTAAAATAGGTTTTAGAGGAATCCTGTCATTTAGGCCCTTGCCTCTGCCTGCTTTAAACCTGATAATTCATTTTGTCTCAGATGTTTGTGTCATTCATTATCTCTCCCCCCCGAATGTTCATTCTTTTTTATCTTTTCCATCACTAAGAATCTAATTGTGTGTGTGACTCCTACTACAGAGACATGTTTAGCTAGACCATTAGTGAGTTCCCTATTCTTAATATTCAATGTGTTCTCTTATTCTAAACCTCATCTTCTGATTAGTCTTTCCCACATAGAAAGCCGAGCAGGCATTACAGATTGCCAAATATACCACATTACATGTGTTGCAGTTAGCTACAACATCAAACTACAGGAAGACTAGGGCGAATGCAGTTGTTCAGCGAATGCCAACATCCCGGAATAAGAGCAGAGAAGTTGTGAATGAGACAGATGGGAAGAATTATACATTTGCAGACAAAGTGAGACATGGGACTGAACACTTTGGTGAACAGCAACAGGTTTTTTGATTTTTACCAATCAAGTTACCCACAATGGATGTACAACAGATGAAACATCCATCCAACAGGGACAAGTCATTCAGCAGGAGCTGCATGAAGAGGAAGACACCACAAGAATCTCTGACCATCAGAGCAGAAAAAAAGATCATGGAAAAACAATGTTTAGTGTGGAATATTTCCTCAAGGCTATTAAGCCCTGATGAACTAAGTTTATTTCAGAAAGGACTGTCGTTTATTCCAACACAGGCTACTGAGGTAACTGATGGCATTTTGGATTTGAGATTATTTAGTAGAAATGTTTCACTAAAATTGATGTTTAAAAATGATTCACATAATGAAAGCTGTAATATTTAAAAAAAAAAACAAACAAGTACATTTATACCGTTGCATCATCCTGTGCTAGAATCTTTTGCCCGTTTATGTGAAAATGAAAATTTTGATGCTTTAAATAAGCCTGATAGATGTTACAAGTCATATAATTTGATCAAAAAGGAATATGAAGCTTTGAAGCAATTACAATCTGATAGAACTATAGCTACCAAATGGGCTGATAAAGGTGGATTGATAGTAATTATGAACAGTGAATATTATTCCAGCACTATGAATACTATGTCGAATGATGGTATCACATAATTACCGATTAATAAGGGTGCAAAGAGTGACAATGCTGAAAAGATGATGCCATTTTGTATGAGTGTTATTTAAACAGTGAAATTACTTTAGACTTGTATAATTATTTTAAGGTTTCAAACCCATTGGTTCTAATCATACAGGGACTTCCTAAAGTCCATAAGGATCCTGAAAACCCCCCTTAAGACCCGTAGTGTCTGGACATAACTGCTCCACTGAGCCATTATCAATTTACACAGAGAAGCAGTTGAGACCTACAGGGAATAAAAATCCCCACATTTTAAGAGATTCCAAACAATTTTTGGAAGATTTATATAATTTTACACAACACTTTCATAGTAAAGGTGAGACAATTCTGTTAGTGATGATGGATGAACACTCTTTATTTACATCTTTTCCTAATGACACTGGTATAGAATTACTTAGACAGTAGTTGATGGTAGATAAGACTTATAATAACAAATGTACTGACCTCATATGCCTGTTAATGGAGTTGGTGCTAACATATAATGTTATATATTCTGAACACAAGTTATATGTACAAAAAGAGGGCGTGGCAATGGGTATTTCCAGTGCCAACAGTTATGCAAATCTAATAATGGCAGCATGGGAGAATGTTCACGTCTTAAATACAAGTAAATGGCATCAAATTATATTTTACAGGTGATTTGTTGATGATCTTTTTTTCTTATGGTGGGGTAATGAAGTGGAGTTGAAACACTTTCATAGTGACATAAAGAATAGTACTGATTTTCTGAGGTTTGATGTTATGAGCTCAAAGAGTGAGACTGAATTTCTAGATATTTCTGTACACAAAGATTATATAGGGAAGTTTTCCACCAAAATACATAGCAAAGATTGTCATATGAATAAATTATTACATAAAAAGAGTATTCATCCAAAACATGTTTTTAGAAATGTGGTCAAAGGACAGGCTCTTAGAATTTTTAGGCTAACTGCTCAAGATGGGGAATTTAAGCAGGAGATGATAGAGCTCCAGAATAGGTTTGAGCAGAGAGGGTACACTGATGCCAATACTTAACAAATTCTAGAAGAGACGGTGACCATGCGTAATACTGTGGAGAAACCATATTTTTCATCAAAGAGCAGTAAGAATGAACAGGCTAGACACATTAGAACAATGGTGAGAATACAGCTTACTTTACAGAAGACACAAATATAGTCACTAATGTTGTCTAGAAATATTGGCCAGTATTAACACAATTCTGACATTAGGACTATAGTGGGTGACAAACCAAGCTTTTTATTTAGAAACAAGAAGTCATTAAAAAGATAGTTATGCCATCCCAAAGCTCATATGGAAGCTGAGACAGAGGCTGCAAGAGGTACTAGATGTTGCACTAAATGTAATCAGTGCATTTATACTGACATCACTAATAGATTTGAACATCCAGATTTACATAGAGAATTTAAGTTTGAAGTTGTAGCTAACTGCAACACATGTAATGTGGTATATTTGGCAATCTGTAATGCCTGCTCGGCTTTCTATGTGGGAAAGACTAATCAGAAGATAAGGTTTAGAATAAGAGAACACATTGAATATTAAGAATAGGGAACTCACTAATGGTCTAGCTAAACACATCTCTGTAGTACGAGCCACACACACATTTAGATTCTTAGTGATGGAAAAGATAAAAAAGAATGAACATTTGGGGGGGGGGGATAATGAATGACACAAACATCTGAGACAAAATGGATTATCAGGTTTAAAGCAGGCAGAGGCAAGGGCCTAAATGACAGGATTCCTCTAAAACCTATTTTAAAATATAGAAGGCTTTTTAAATAGATACATGTTTTTTAATTCCGAAGTTGTTGCTGTGTTCTTAGCTAGTAATATTCATAGCTCTTAGAATGTGAGTAAAGTAGTGAAATGTATTTTACTTTGTGTTTGTTGGAATGTTTAATTGATGCTTAATTATTATGAATCATTGATTGGTTGATGCTGTTTTTTATCAGTATAAAGCAAGCAGTGATTTTTTTATTTAGTTGTATGGTCTGATGAAGTGATGGGACACATCAGAAAAGCGCTAACCTATTTGTAATAAAATCCATGGTTTCATTTCTACTATAAGCTGTTGCCTCTTCATCCTTTGTTGATTCATTGAATGTTATTGTGGATTTGTGTATGCATTTTTCTCTTCAACGAACCATTAATTTGAGCTGTGATCTTGCTTGTGATATGAATGTGGGATTGTGTCAAAACCCTAGACCAGATCAAAATAGGCAGTATGCACTGTCCTACCTTCATCCTGGCCTATCACACAGAATCAATGGGCTGTGACAACATCACAGATTGCCTATAGCATGACTCAGCACATACACCTTCCTGACACTGTTGAATACACACTTCAACACACTCTCTACATGGACTATGTTCCTGTAAAAAGATGTAAATCAACATGCATCTATCTGCATTTTGGGGGGACAGCACTTGATGCATGCATGTATAAACACATCCTGACTCTCCTCATCTGTGAGGTAGACCAACATGTCATCATGGACCTTTTCTAAACAGACACTAATAATATCCTAGCTGTGTGCAACAGACCTGTATGAATTGTTAATGCTACATCATGTCTGTTACATCTGTTAGATGTCCTCAAAGAGGTAATTGAGGACATGCATAATAACAACACTATCATCCTGTTGAACTTGACCAGGCCAAGTCATTTGGCACAAATCCACACTGAAGTATTCAACCAGCACTGTCAGATGTGGCCATAAACACCTATATCACTAAGTGGGTAGACCACTGGAGCACATACGTGTCATCTAAATATGCTGAAATGTGTGAAGTGACCTAAATCTCAGCTCCAGTGATCAGGTCCATACATCAGGGCTGTCTACTAGGCCTTTCCTGTCCATTATTTAAGTAATGGACATCACAAATGGCATATGCATCCTGTGTCCAAATAGGTGTCTAAAGGACTACAGATTGTGGGCATTAATTAAATCCAACTGTGGTATTAGTATAATACAGACAGTATCAACACACACAGAAGATTGCTGCCACAGCCATAACAATACATGAGATGAAACAAAAACATGGAGGGATTTGTTACATCATGAAAACAAATGCACAACCCAAGGACAATGTAGACATCACACCCTATAAGCAGATCAAAGGGTAAGTGACCGGTGTCTTTGGGTAGATGGCATGTGGAACATCAACCAGCATGTGCCCACAGTGGTGACAACTCCTTTGTAACACAACTCCTGATGCAGAACATCCACATCAAAGGCCATAATACTTCCATAGGTCACAGCCTTCAGCACACCAATAACTGAGTACAATGCACCCTTCTCCATGTTTCTCTCTACACATCTTCCAGTGATGTGTAACTGACGTGTACCACCTTTGTCACAGTGTGCTTCACACATCTTATTGGCCATACCTAAGTATTCTTTTTGTTGCATAAACAATAAACATTACTGACTGATGATACAGAACATAAACAATAAACATTACTGTCCGATGATACAGAACATAAACAATAAACATTATTGTCTGATGATACAGAATCAAGTTGTTACACCCAGATGCATGTGTGATACCCTTTTCCAGTGATACACACAGTACATACATAGCTGTCTTACAACAGTAATGGCATGGATATCATTTGTGACACTGTGGATTATAACACACACGCGCGCGCGCGCGCACACACACACACACACACACACACACACACACACACACACACACACCTGTCATCTAGCCTGTATTGATCATAATGTCACATACAGTTATAGCAGTGCTCCTCCTAACACCTCCAGCAGATGTTACAGTGTCAGGACAGTGTGCATGATTACACTCATAGAGTGCAGACATGTCATAATAGTTGTACAAGTGTGTTTGTTCAGAACCATCTCTGATAACTCAAAAGCACACATGTTGTGTCAGAGACATGGGATTACTGGTGGTATTATTATGATATTGTCCATGATTGTGCATGCTTCTTTTACTGTTTTCCATGAGCCTGTAACTGTGTCCCACTTGTTGGATACCTCTGCTGAGTTTACACTCATATTCAGGCAAATCATTTTGCATAGCTTTACAATATGCACCTTACCATGATTGTATATAACATCTCTGATAGATGTTCTCTGCATTGTTCATGTAAGGATGCTTCCCATTTGTTGTGTCATTTTGTGAAACAGTCACATAATACACATTTTCACTGTGCAGTCCCTACTGTACCATATTGATATCTGATTGGTGTTGCTGCTACAACTGTCTTCCATTGACATGCCCTCATCTGCTTTACATTAGGTTGTTTCACCTGTTCATTCTTACAATTCACCTGTTGGTCCCTATTCAATACACAAATGTCCCCTGAGTGTTTATTTTACATGGCCATCCATATATCCTTACAGATCATTTACACAGCTTTACTACAGCATGCAGGAATGGGGTATCACAATACTCTGCACTGTAGATATGCTGTCCTGTACTGTGTTTCGACCACATACTTAACTGTATGTTAAGCTCTGGTAATACGTGTGGCATTCTGTGCAATCCCATTAACCTTCTGTGCTCTGATTTAACCAGGTTTGCTATCTGTGCTACTTTACATGGTTTCCTGACTGGCAGCACTGTTGCCGACCATGAAACCATGCTTGTTTATGTTTAAATGTGGTTCAGAGCCTGAATATCTAATTAACATTGCTACTCCCCGCATACCAACTTGCAAACACATAAACTCCATGTAGGCTTCATGCAAAGCCTACACGGAGTATATTGAATCCAAGGGAATGTCTTTTTTTTAATATTTTACTGAAATTTTATAAACTGAAACAAATGCACTAAACCACATAACTATTTACATGTGTCTACATTATAAATAATGTACTTGTGTATAAAAGAGAAGGATTTTTCAACAGCAATGGTTCTTAACTAATTCAGAAAATGAACATAGCATTAAATGAATGATGAGAAATAAATGGAATATTTGTAAGTGGTTTCTCTGACAATTTGCCTAAAGTAGGTTTAGGGCCTTGTTTTGTGCCTAACAGAGGTAGTAATTTTAAAAACCTTTTTAAGGCAGATTGTAGCCCAGATTCATGAAAGCCTGCTCATAGTGCTAAGCTCAGATGCAGAATGAGCAATGATGAGTAGGGATTTTGTGATTCAGTTAACAGCAGCACCTGTCCGAGTCATCTGGAAAACAAGGTTTAGTAGGCTAATATGTCCATATATCAGCAGTGCAGTGTTGTATGCTAATGAAGCAAAAACATCATGGAAACACAATTTAGATATGTATAAAATAAGTGCAAATATGTTGTGCTTGCTTTAGGTCTGAATTCCAACACAGTTTGGAATACTGCCAGAGAATAACTTTAAAAACTGTTAGGGGGTTGCTGCAGCCATTATAAACCTGTATCTGCCACAAGCTCCAATATAAGATAATGTTGCTGTTTGATTTTGGCCTAGAAGGCGTAGGCTGTTCAGACCACATTTGGCCTACCATGGACTATATAAAATTAAAATAAGTACAGCACTACAGGGTAGACAGAGATACTATAAAGGAAATAGTGGACATTTACTGTCCTCACTTGTAACCTCATGGGAATCCTGGAGAACCCATACCAGTGGAAACTAAGGTATGTACAGCTTTGTACATTTTAGCTACAGGAACTTTTCAGTTACTAACAAGGGACACAGTTGGGGTGTCACAAGTCTCTGCCTCAATAATTATCCGCCAGTTCCTCAATGCAATCCAGTGCTGTAACATGTGTGGGAGCATAGCTCTTTCCCACGTAGCCCAGAAAAAAAAGCTTCCACCATACAAAGTTTCTGTGCCATAGCCCATTTCCCTGAGGTACTGCGGGCCACAGACTGCTCCTTTACTGTAACTAAAACCTCACCTGGTTAACTAGGAAGGAGATACATTAACAGAAAAGGCAATCACTTCATCAACTGTCAGGTGGTCTTTAATGCGATGACTTCATCAACTGTCAGGTGGTCTTTAATGCACAAGGTATCTTCTATAATGTGTGTGCAGGTCACCACCCTGATAGTCTCCACGACTCTCACATATGGCACAACTGTGACGTATACCTAAGGTTTTCAAGGGGTGACATCTTATAAGGGCATCTACTGTGGGATGCAGAATATGCACAAGGACCTTTTCTCATGACTCCTCTGAGAAACCCACACAACATCACTTAACAATGTTACAATTCTGTACCTGCACAGACTAGAAATCAGTATTCTATTTTCTAGATATATCTGGAGGTGCAATATGACCCCACCACCTCTGCTAAAATACTGTTTGTGTCATCTTACATTATATTACACTCAGAAAGCAGTTGCATCAGGGTTCCCCCAGCATAGGGACTACAGTTCCCAGCACCACAGTAAGGGCCAGAAAACACAGATGAGGGGTTCAGATGAGAAATCTCCAGCTGTGGACATTCATGACAGATGGAGGTGTGTACAATATGCCACAGCACTGGCTAAGAGGCAATGAATAGTCCATACACTCACCATTTAATGAAACAAGGGCAAAGCAAATACAAATAGTAACAATGATGTAAACAAACAAAGACACCAGCCTTTGATTACCCATACAATGTATTGTACTGTGAGCCTGAGATATAGGCTACCCCAGGCTACAAGTCTCTCAGTAGCAGTGAATAAGGTGAGTGATGACCCTCTAATGAACAAATAATGTTTACTTCTGTTTATGTACCATACTTATGTAAAACCCAGGCATCATTATCTGTACAGGAATGTCATAACAATTGACTGATAATAAGCAGCAAATGCAGACTTGCATATGTATCACGTTGTCACCCTCTGCATCACGCAAAAGCAGCCCGGTGTGAAACAAACCCACATGGGGTAGGGCAATGTCAGTATCATCTGCACAGGGAGATGATCAAGCATATCTATACAAACTTATACCTACAGAAGAAAACAGAATTAAAAAACATAAGTAGAAAATTGCAGACCTACAGTGAAAAAAAAATGTATTTGACAAAAACATATATTGCTTTCTCTTTTAGGAATAAGATCATAAGAAGTTACTCTAGGGTAATAGCCATAGGGCCCTTAGAAGCCTAGCCAAGTTCTACCTTATTTCCATGATCAGCACCTATTGCCCCTTTCCAAGAAGGACACAGGTAGAACCCCCAGGGTGAATTTACAGTTACCCATCCAATCATTTAGATTGTGTTTGAAGACGGCCAGTGAGGTGCTCTGTTTGACATGAAGTAGAAGTTTGTTCCAAATGTGCGGTAACCTCTGGGAGACAAATCGTTCCCTCCAAAACGTTCTATTAATGTCACATTCCAGGTTAAGGTCTTTAGAGTGAGTAACCTGTGTACCATTTGACTTGCGGATATGCAGCATTTCCAATAAAGCAGGGTCAAAGATTGCATTATATGCAAGGCAGAAATTGCCTCTGAGTAGTCTGTATGAAAAAGAATAAAGTGACAGTGATGTCAAACAATCCACATAGGCCAGATGCTGAAGACCTTGAATCTTCCTTGTGGGGAACCTTTGTGGTCTGTCCAATTGTTGCAGGTGCTTGGAAAGGTACATAACAGGTACATAACAGAAGGTGGTTGTACTCAGTTATTAGCCTGATGAGGGATGAGTACAGGGAGGTTATAGCATTTTTTTTTTCTGGAGACAATACCCTTACGTATGAGATGAGCAATGCTGAATTCCCTTCTTACCACTGTGGAAACATGGTTATCAAAAATAAGGTTGCTGTCAACCTGTGTGCCCAGGTCTCTCACCACTGAGTGCATACTGAGGGTGTTGCTATTGACGTGGTAGTTAGCAGGAACATTGCTCTTACTGAAAGGGATGATAATACATTTTTTTTGCAATGAGTTTAAGCCCATGACTTTGGCACCAATCATTTTTTTGTGTAAGACCCTCTTGTAGAATGTTCACATCATTTGGAGATTCTATAACCGCTCTCAGTTTGCAGTCATCAGCAAACTTTGTTAGCCATAAACCTTTAGTTTTTGCTTGTACTTCAGAAAAATAGATTCCAAACAGTAGAAGTCCCAGGACTGATCCCTGTGGAAAACCACTGGTTACAGGTCTGGAGGTGGATTCCCCTATTTTCACTATATGGGTTCTGTCGATGGGCCTGTTAGTGACACATCTAATGATATAAGGGTGATACCTAGTTTTTTTTTCATTCTTCAAGTCTTTTAGGCTTCTAATACCATGATGGGAATGGACCCCATTCCTAAATCAGAGTACGATTAAAGTTCATGAAATTAGTATTGTTTTAATCTTTGATGTCAGCCAGAAGTGCTCTTCACAGCACCTACAATATGCCCAGTAATGACTCCTTCTGCAATTCATATGGGGTTACATGGGGTTGCATGTATTGGTAACATATCTAAATACGATTGTAAATTCTCTTTTATAAGACCTGTTGCTCCTACTACTATTGAAACTGTCTGGGTATCTTTCAACCACATTTTATTTTATTTTTTTTATTTTATTTATTTTACATTTGTTGACCGGGCTAGTCCAACTGGATATATGTCTATTTTCAGTGGAGGCCCGGGGAGAAAAGCTCCAAAACTAAAACATACTAAAGACTATACTAAAAGTAACACTCAAAATACATCTAAAAACAGAAATACAATAAAAATATATAAACATATGATGCTAATGATTAGGAGATGGCATTAATATAGAGTAATTCAGTTTAACATAGTATACAAATAGAAATGTAAGTACAGTATCTGGTAGGTTTTGTGCTTGGTAAATAGTACTAAGTAGTGACTGAGATAGAAATTAAGAGTGAAGATTTGAGTATAGATTGGGTACTTAAAGATTTAAAGTAGAAAAGGAAAAAAGGAAAAAAAGGTTATGTGGGTAGCAAATAGATTAGAGAATAACAGCTAGGCAGGGTTAGTACAAGAACATAACCAGTGGTTGGAGAAGAAAAGTTTTAGGTTAGTTTTAAATAGTGGGAGAGAGGTTAGGGTTGTAAGGTCTTGTGGTAGTTGATTCCATATTTTACCAACTGAGTTAGAGAATATGGAGTCTCCTGCTGAGTTGTTAGATAAGGAAGTATGAATCAACATTTTGTTAGCGGAGCGTAGATTTCTCAAGTTGTTATAAGGTTTTATGAGGGAAGAGAGAATAGGGATATTATTTGGTTGGTATAGGGCTTTATAAGTGATTATAAGTTGGTTAAAATGTAATAGGTGAGGTAATTCAAGCCAGTCTAGTTGTTTTAGGTTCAGACAGTGATGAGTCCTGTTAGGTGTATTTGTAGCAAATCTGGCAATGTTGTTATATGCTCTAGCTAGTTTGTTAAGATTATTTGTAGAAAGATTGTTGAATATTGAGGAAGCGTATAATAGGGTAGAAATTAAGTGGGTTCTAGCTATTGTAGTTCTGGCAACTGGTGTCAAGAAGGGTTTTATTCTATAAAGGGATCCAAGTTTTTTGTTAGTCAATTTTATTGTAGTGTTTATGTGAGTGTCAAACTTTAAATGATTGTCAAGTGTGATTCCTAGAAGTTTGGTGGTAGGGTCAGGAGAGATAACAGTATTGTTGTTTGATGTAAGTGTAAAATGAAGTGGGGGAGACAAATGAGAGGGTTTAAAGAGCAAAAGTTTGGTTTTTTTGGGGTTGAGGAGAAGACAGTGTTTGGAGAACCATTCTTCTATGGTGGTAAAGGCTTTTTGTGTGATAGAATGAAGTTCAGTTTGGGATGAGGCAGAACAGATGATAGTGGAGTCATCAGCATACTGAATACAGGTGGAGAGTGGAGTAGAGAGATGAAGGTCATTTATGAAAATAGAAAACAGAAGTGGACCTAAAATAGAGCCTTGAGGAACACCTAGGGAGGTGGGAGGGAGTTCAGAAAGATGGTTTTGCCAGAGAACTGCTTGTTTACGGTTTTCTAGGTATGATGTAAACCAGTTCATAGCAAGATTGTCCAGTGAGAAGGACTTAAGTTGGTGGAGGAGAAGTTGATGATTAACCATGTCGAACGCTTTAGATAGGTCTACAAAGAATGCTGAGGAAAGAATATTGTTATTACGATTATTGTTGATAGAGTTAGTAAAAGATAGCAAGGCAGTGGTAGTACTGTGAAATGGCCGGAATCCATGTTGGCAGTTAGCAAGGAGATTATACTGAAGTAGGTGAGTTATTAATTGTTTGTGGATACATTTCTCCATAATTTTAGCAAGTGGGGAGAGTAGAGCTATAGGACGATAGTTGGAGAACTCAGTAGAGTCACCACCTTTGTGAAGTGGGATGATGTGTGAGATTTTCCAAATAGATGGAATGGTGCCTTTTTTTTATAGTTCTATTGATCAATATGGAGATTGGGAAGGCAATCGCTTTGGCTCCTATTTGGAGGTATTCTGCTGGTAATTTATCAGCTGAGGGGGTAGTAGGTTTTAATTTTTGAAGTAAGGAGGAGATATAGGAGGTGGGTATAGGTTCAAGGTGAAAAGAGGGGGGAATGGAGCTTGGGCTTGGCAAGTTGGAGGTATCAGGGTTTAGTTGATTTGCTAGATTTAATATAGTAGTAGTAAAGAAAGTATTAAAGGCATTTGCTGTTTGTATTGGACAATCAGGTTTGGAGTCGAGTGGATAAGGTGTGGCAACTTTACCTGGGGAAAGTAGTGTGTTAATAGTAGACCAGAATTTTTTTGGTTGTTGAAGGGTAGATTTCTGGAGTTGGATATAAAAGTTCTTTTTATCTTGTAGGATGGCTTTTTTTGTTAAGTTTCTTTGTTGTCTAAAAGTTTGGTGATCGATAGTGTCTTTTGTGGTACGCCATTTGGCCCAAGATTTATTTCTATTATGGATTAGTTTCTTAGTTGAATTAGAGAGCCAAGGTGCTGGTTTGTTTTTCATTCTTATGGAACGCATTGGGGCATGATGGTCTAGGATTGCTAGGAAAGAGTTATTGAAGTAATTAACTGCTTCATTAATAGGGAGTGCTTTAAGGGGAGACCAATTGCATTGTTTAAGTTCAGTTAGGAACAATTCGTTGTTAAAATGTTTTTTGCTACGGGCAGTTTTGACTGGAGTGGGGATACTTAAACTTGTTTTATGTCTAATAATGTATATTAGAGAGTGGTCACTAAGGTCATCTGGGAGGGTTCCTGTTGTATAGTTTTTTGGTGGACAGTTTGTTAGTATCCAATCCAGGATGGTTTCTTTATTATTAAGTTTATTTGTTCTAGTTGGAGAGTTTATAGCTTGTGAGAAGCCATACAGGTTAATCAGGGTGGATGGATTGGTGTTGTTACATAAGTACCAGTCAATATTAAAGTCTCCTAGTAGTATTGTTTCCTGAGGGAGATTTGAGGAGAGCCAGTTTAATAAGTTTTCTAATAGTGGTTGATTTTTACCTGGGGGGAGATAGGTGCAGATTATGTTAACTGATTTGTGTGAGTTAAGTTGGAGTTTAGTAATAATTATTTCTAAGTTGTTGTCTAAGGGTAGTTTATGATTTATTTTGTTGATTTGTAGTCCTGTTTTGTAGAGAATTGCTACCCCTCCACCTTTTTTATTTTTGCGGTCTTGTCTAAAGATAGAATAGCCTGGGGGAATAATTTCAGTATCTTTTATTGTGGGTTTGAGCCATGTTTCAGTTAGGCAGAGGATGTCAAATTGCTGGACATCTAGAAGAGCATGAATTTGTGGAATTTTGTTGCATATACTACGTATATTAAGATGGGCTATAGAGAGTGATTTGGAGGGTTTGGTTGGTGGTAAAGGGATTATATTAGGTTTGTTGCAGTTGGTGGGGGCTGGGTGATGGTTTGGGCCTGGGTTGGGGTGAATGTCACCATGTGTTAAGGAGTGGATTAGTATAAAGTTGTAATATTGGAGAGGTTTACAATGATGGTTGAATAATTTTCTAGTATTTAGAATTGAGTATCTGATGTGAGTTAGGCGGTGATATTTGGCTTGAAAGTACCTGGGCTTGTAGATGGCATTAAAAAAGCTTATTGATGAAGGTGGAGAAGTTGTTAGAGTTTGTTGGGAAGGGATAGTAAGAGTAGAGAAGAGGGGTTGTTCATAGGAGGTTAAGAGGTAGGTAGTGGTAAGAGTTGTCAGGAGTGCGAGTACTAGTAACCATTGGTATTGGTTATGCATGTTAGTAGAGTGTAGTAGATATTAGAGGAGAAGGAGAGAAGTAGGTGTTGACTTTATGTAGGATAATACAGATAGTAGTGGGAGGAGATTTATACTTGAGGGGAGTAGAGGAGTAAATATAGGGTGTGGCTGTTGTAGATTGTATGATTGGATGTTGGTAAAAGGGGGTGGGAGTTTGAGGGTATAAGTCCAGAGGTGTTGGGGGCGGGTGGGAATTGGGGGCAGGGTAGGGGAGCGGAGTGAGCCCGAAGGGCGAACGGAGCGGGAAGACACAAGAGAGTATATTGCTAAGGAAAACAATCTGTGGAGTGGAAGAAGGAGCAGGTAGGTAAGAGATGGAGTGCAAGTTTAGTTATTAAATTCAGCTAATGTGTAGAGTTATAATATGTTAGTAAACTTGAGTGTGGTATGGGAAAGGTGAGGAGGAGAGGGTAAGAAGGAGCAGGTCAGGAAAGAGACGCGTTTTAAAAGACTAGTAAGTGAGTTATAAGGGAGGTTAGAAGAAAGTCTAAGAGGAGGCAATAGAGAGGTGTGGAAGCACCACCTTGTGGCCAGTTATTTAATTGCAATGACTGGTTCCTGAACAAGGGGCTAAAAAGAAACAAAGGGAATAAGTAATACTGTTAAAGGAAAGAAAGGAATAGGAGTAGGTGAGAAGATATAAGTTGAGATTCAACACTAGTTGAAGAAAAGGGGAAAAGGGGGTTATTGACTGCTGGCTGTTTTGGAGGGAAGCTAAACTAACCTTTGAGAGTCTAGTTTAGTAAGCACAGACATACAAAACAGGACATACTTTCACTGTCTTATTGAGTAGTTATCTCAGGGAGCTGAAGGGTATGAGCTCAGCTGGAGAAATTCTGTGCTTCCAGGAGGGTAGTAGTCAGGTATATCGGTGCTTGAATGGACCAGATAACCAAGCTAGTATAGGATAGGAAAAGAGAAAGGTAGTGAGGCTTACAGTATAAATATTAGAGAGCAAAATCAATTATAACAGATACCTTTGAAAACATTTATCAACAATAATAGCAGTGATATATACGTGTTATGAATATCTAGTCAATGAAATAAAAACTCAGATATGTCAAAGAATCTAATAAATGAACACATTACAGGCTTTGGATACAATGTTATACTATAGGCAATGTAGTTCTTTGATGTAATTGTTGAGTGAGACAGTTAATATATCTTTCACCAAAAGCTGATGTTAAACTGTAAGGTAATTGCTTAAGAATTCTTGATGATATAGGTTCTAACACATGGAGACCTACAGTATAAAAGCACTATAGCTTAGGAATTTAATAGGCATTTAGCCTGGGGTGATGCGACTGCAGTAAAATAATATCCTGCTTTCAGCTTAAAAGAACAACGCATCGGGTAATAATAATCAGGTAAAAATAATATCTTGCTTTCAGCTAAAAGAACAACGCTTTGGTTAGTCGCTAAGTAATTAGGCGTTAACAGGCATTTAGCCTGGGGTGATACGACTGCAGAAAAATAATATCTTGCTTTCAGCTTAAAAGAACAACGCATCGGGTAGTAACTACATTAGTAGGGTAAAATATGGTAGAATGCATTCACTAAGTGCGTAAGACATGTACCCAGTGAGCGTGCGACTAATGGGAGTGAGATCCTGGTTCAATAATAAGTTTAGGTTAAAAGTATGCCCAGGACGGTAATTGGGTAAAGAAAGCAATAGCGATAGGGAATCGCGGCTAAATACAGCAAGCCATACACGGTAGCGGTTCAAATTTATTAAAGGACTGTGCGTATTTAAACAAGCAGTGTTTGTAGCGCTATTTAGTAACACACACAATATATATGGCCAGTTAGAGATGCTAGGCAGGTCCAAATAATTGTCGGAAATAGACTCAACTCATAGGAGATAAAAAGCATGCTCTACATACATAGAAAGTTTAAGTAGGTACTTTGCATTGAGAAACAGGTATTCATAACTAGTACAGTGACTACCAAACAGATAAAGCATTCTTAGTAAAAGTCTTCTAGATGCTACTCTCTGACGCACTCAGTTATTAAGCCCACGTGTAGACGATAGGCAAGTCCTAATACATTCCAGCATCAGATGCTCTCATTTCTGCCTGCAAATCCTGATATTTTATGACTTTGTGTCTCTCTGTATGCAAGATACTGTAATCACTAGGTGTGGTGATTTCATTGATCAATGCTACTTTTGTCTTCTTTTCTTGGACCACTATATCTGGTTTTCTAGCATCTATCTTTTGAACTGTTGGTAATGGGTGATCCCATGGGATGTAGACTTCAACGCATTTGCTCATGTTTTATTGTTGATACTTCATCATTTCCAAAATATTTATGCACTCTCTCTTGCTCTAGTTCTTTTATGTCACATTCTTGTCCCAAACTGATGTTTTCTTGGTGCTGCAGTTTTCCTGCTTTTAAGGTTGCTTTTGTACATTTATCAAGACCAAATGACATTATTTTATAATCTGAAAAAGCTTTGACAACTTACAGTTGTGCTTTCAGTTTCTCATCTGACGAGCTATACAGTTTTAAATCATTGGCAAACAGAAGATGAGAAGTCTATACACTTTGTTGTTTTCTAGGAGCTAAATTATAGCCATGGCCAAAGCTGTTAAGTAGACAGCTTAATGGGTTAAGGGCAAGGCAGAATAGCAACAGTGGCAGAGAGTCAGCCTGGAATATCCCCCTTTGAATTTTTATCATGGGATAATAATTTTTCCTTTGTCATGACTTAATTGCAAAGTAGTCTGCCATTGTTTCATGGTCACTGTAATGTAGTCGATCAGTGTAGGATG
Organism: Protopterus annectens; assembly: GCF_019279795.1. NCBI lineage: Eukaryota > Metazoa > Chordata > Ceratodontiformes > Protopteridae > Protopterus > Protopterus annectens. Next base: position 1,502,245,987 of record NC_056726.1, read on the forward strand.
TATCTTATACATTTTTAAGCACTCTTTTATCCATGTATGTGGGATACTATCAAATGTTTTTTTGTAGTAAAGCTATGCCATACGTAGATTCTTTCCCTATTTACAGTACTCCACTATGACTTTATTTAACAACAAATGGTCCTTTGTTCCATATGACTTTCTTTTATTGCCCTTTTGTTCTATTGCCATAATTGAGTTTTCTTCTAAATGACTATAAACTCTGTCAGCATCAATTCCAGTGTATAGTTTATACATCTTCGGCAGGCAAGTTATTGGTCTATAAATTTTAGGGTACCTTGCAGGTTCTCTCTTAAGTTGGAGCATTGATTTTCCTTTTATTAGCCAGGTTGGTGTCTGTTCGGAGTAGGCATATAAATAGTTCTTACTCATGGCTACATCTTTGTGCAAAGATGTTAATACCTATTTTTTTTTAATTCCCCCAAGTCTTATGGGTTTCCAATACAATGACGGGAATGGACCCCATTCTTAAGTCAAAGTATGATTAAAGTTTATGAAATTAGTATTGTTTCAATTGTTGATGTCAGCCAGAAGTGCTCTTTGCAGCACCTGCAATGTGCCCAGTAATAACTCCTTCTGCAATTCATATGGGGTTACATGGGGTTGCATGTATTGGTAACATATCTAAATACAATTGTAGATTATTTTTTATAAGACCTGTTGCTCCAACTACTGTTGGAACTATCTGGGTATCTTTCAACCACATTGCTCTCATTTCTGCCTGCAAATCCTGATATTTTATTACTTTGTGTCTCTCTGTATGCAAGACACTGTAGTCACTGGGTCTGGTGATTTCAGTGATCATTGCTACTTTTGTCTTCTTCTCTTGGACCACGATATCTGGTTTTCTCACATCTGTCTTTTGAACTGTTGGTAATGGATGATCCTATGTGATGCAGACATCTTCATTTTCTATGATGCTTTGTGGCTCATGTTTCTAATGATTTTTGGCCACTTCAGTACCATAATGTTTGCACAATCCCCAGTGCAACCGTTTTGCCACATTATTATGCCTTTCAGTATACAGTCCTTCTGCCATTAGTATGTCACAACCAGCAATGAGGTGTGCAACTGTTTCCAATTCGCTTTTACAAAACCTACATTTGTCTGTTTCTACACACGTTCAATGGACTTTATAAACCAGCGTGTACATAGCCCACTATTTTGGGCCACCAATATTAACCTTTCATCTCTTCATTTGAATTCACCTCTCCTTAACCATTCCTGTGTTCGTTCCTGATCAACATGAGGTTCTTCCAGAAGTTTTCTATACTTGCAACTATATTTATGCTTTTTCCGCATTTCTTGCCTTCTCATCTGATCCTTCAGCTTATATTCTTTCTTTTTTTTGGCACATTCAGTTGCTGCCTAATTTTTATCTACTTCTAGTTTGATTTCCATTCCTGCTTGATGCTGATAAGCTTCTGCTAGATTAAGCAGAGAAGTCATCTTAGATTTATTCTCCTCATGTTTCAAAACTTTCACTACTTTTAGGTCTTGTGAGGTCAGCAGATATGTGTGGAGTCCCACAATTGAAGATCTATACATATTATCAATTTCTAGGAGGGCCATCCCTCCTTCGGAATGGGGAATATATAATCTTGGTATGAACTGATGTTTATAAATCATTTGGTGACCATGAAGCATCCTTCTTGTTTTCCTATTCAATCTATCCAACATGTTTGGGGGCCAGTCAATTACTCCAAAACTGTAAGTTAGGACAGGAAGAGCAAACTGGTTTATAGCTTGGATTTTGTTCCTAGATGTCAGTGTTGTTTTCAGGATTAATTTAAGTCTTCTGCAGTATTCCTTACTAGGTTTTATTCGCATTGGTTCATGTTTTATTGTTGATCCTTCATCAGTTCCCAGATATTTATACACACCTTCCTGCTTAAGTTCTTTTATATCACATTCTTGTCCCAAACTGAAGTTTTCCTGGTGTTGCAGTTTTCCTGCTTTAAAGGTTGGTTTTGCACATTTGTCAAGACCAAATGACATTCTTATATAATCTGTAAAAAATTTGACAACTTGCAGTTGTGCTTTCAGTTCCTCATCTGATGAGTTATTAGGTTTGAAATCATCGACAAAGAGACAGTGAGAAGTCTTTACACTTTGTTGTTTTCTAGGGACCAGATTATAGCCATGACCTAAGCTGTTGATAAACAGATTAATGGATTAAGGGCAAGGCAGAATAGTAACCATGACAGAGAGTCACCCTGGAATATCCCCCCTTTGAATTTTTATCCCTAGGATAACAATTGCAAAGTGGTCTGCCACTGTTTCATGGTCACTGCAATGTAATAAATCAATGTGGGTGTATCTTATACATTTTAACCACTCTTTTATCCATGAATGTGGGATACTATCAAATGCTGTTTTGTAGTCAATCCACGCCATAATTAGATTCTTCCCCTTTTTACAGTTCTCCACTGTGACTTTATTTAACAATAAATGATCCTTTATTCCATATGGCAATCTTTTATTGCCCTTTTGTTCTACTGCCATAATTGAGTTTTCTTCTAAATGACTATAAACTCTGTTGGCATCAATTCCACTGTAAAGTTTATATGTCATTGGAAGGGAAGTTATAGGTCTATAATTTTTAGGGTAGCTTGCAGGTTCACTCTTAAGTAGGATCATTGTTTTTCCTGTTGTTAACCAGATTGGTGCCTGTTCGGGTCTACATATAAATAGTTCTTACTCAATGCTAAATCTTCATGCAAAGATGTTAATTCTTTCAGCCAAAAATTAGGTACTGGATCTGGGTCTGGGCTTTTCCAGTTAGAGGCTTTTTGTAACTTTGTTTCAATCTCTCTGGCTGTTACTTCATCCCATTTCATATCCTGTACATTTGAACATCTTATTCTTTCTTTAACTTCTTCTATCCATTTAGCATGTTTGTTATGTTCCACAGGATCTTCATAGATATTTCTCCAAAATGTACTTATTTCTTCTTTTTTTTTTTGGTGGTCTTTCAATTCCTTTTACCTTATTTCCCAATTCTCTATAAATTTTTTTCTATCATCTATAAATTGCTTATTTTGTACTTTTCTTTTATATTTATTTTCATATCTTCTAAGTCTTTCCGCCTGTGTTGAAATTTTTAGTTTGTTATTTGCAATAGTGCATGCTAGATCCTGGACTGTTCTAATATTGTGCATTGCTTTTATAACGTCTAGTTTTCTTAATATTTTTGTTGATCTGTTCCCTCTTCTATAATCTACTAACAGTGACACTTACGCTAACTGCTTTATAGTTTTCTCTATTTGATACTTCCATGATGGTATTTGATTTCTCCCCTTCCTTTCCCTCACTACCCTGTGTTCTTGTGGTAGAACTTTATCAGTTATTAATTTAGCTGCACAGTAATATATCCTGTTTACTTCTGTTATATTGCACAGCTCTCTATGAACATCCTAATTACTGTGTTCATTTGTTTTATCAAACTTCTGACTTTTTCGGTTTTATTAACCTTCTGCAGTCTATTTCTTTCATTGATCGTAATATATCTGTCTATGTCTATTAAGTCAAGCAACTGTTCTCTTAGCTCATTTTCTTCCAAACTAAGGGCACATCCCTTGTTTTCCATTTCCTGCGGGCATCCTATAGAAAGTTCTATTGCATCTTCCTGTGGCACATTCTCTTCAATTTCATCCTGTGTCATCTGTTGTTCTGTCATATGGAAACTCACTGGCCTATCACTCCTCAACATTGACTGCATCAGAGTTTCCAGAGTTTCCTGTTCCTTCCCTTGCGGTGTAGCTTCAAGTGAATGTTTAAACTGGTTTCCTTTGGAAGGCTCCAAATTATCTTCATATGGCACCTGACCAATTGCTTCCTATTCCACTCATTTCCCCTTAATTTGGATATTCATTACTCTATCCTGTTGTTGTGCTTTCTGAATTATATTTTATTTTCTACACTGAATCCTTTACTTCAGAGGTACTCCATGATCTCAGTTTCTATTTCTTTAACTCCTCCATTACTAATCTCCTTTTCTACTTTTTCCTCTTTGTCTTCTTATTTTTTGTATTGTAAAGTTTTCCATGTCTGGATTCCTTTGCTTGCATTTCTCTTCAAATATTTTTGGTGCTGCTTTTTTTGTATTGGTTAGTTTTGCTTTCTCATTTGCATAAATATTACACCATATTAAATCTATTTTTTCCCATGTCCATATGCCTTCTTCAGATGTTTCCTGATCTTCCTGTTTCTCCCTACTTTGGGGACTCACTCCATCCTCCTGTGATGTAACCTGTGCTAAGCCTTCTACGCCAAATCCTTCACTTTGCAGGCACTCCATAACTTCAACTTCTATTTTTTTAACTTCTGCTTTACTAACCTTCTTTTCTATGTTCCATCTTTGTGATGTTATTTTTTTTATTGGGAAATTTTCCATATCTGGATGCCTTTGCCTGTATTTCTCTTCAAATATCTTTGGGGCTGCCTTCTTCATATTGATGAATTTGGCTTTCTCCTTTGCATAGATATTGCACCATATACGTTCATAGATAGGTACTAGTCTATCGGCCCAAGGGCCTATGTAAGCCTAGCCAACAAGGTTCCCTGGCTTACGCCACACAAGAAAGTTATTTTCCTGTGCCACTGTCGAGCAGAGACACAGAAGTGATCCCTGGGGTGTATTTCCTATTTCCTATCCACTCATCAAGATTTTTCTTGAAGAGCACTAATGAAGAACTTTGCTTGACATAGATGGTTAGCCTGCTCCAGAGTATGGAAAGTCTCTGGGACAGGAATCTATCCCTCCAGCATGTCCTGTTTATTGTGGAGACAAGGTTTAGGTCCCTAGAGTGTGTAGCTCGGAGGGATTGGGATTTCTTTAGGTGTAGCATGTCCAACAGCTCTGAGTTTGACATAGCTTTATATGTTAGGCAGAGATCACCTTGGAGTAGGCGATATGCTATGGAGTAAAGCTGGAATTTTTTGAGGTGGTCAGTGTAGGGTATTTGTTTGAGGCCAGTAATCCTCTTTGTGAGGTACTTCTGTGGCCTTTCCAGCTGCTGCAGATGTCTTGTGAGGTACATTCCAAAAGGGGCGTTGTACTCTATAATGGGTCTAATGAGTGTCGAGTAGAGGGGAACAATGACCTCTTTTTTCCTGGATGAGAACCCTTTTATGATGAGGTGTGACATGTAGAAGGACTTCCTGACTACTGTGGCAATGTGACTATCAAAGGAGATACTAACTACTGTCCACCTGGGTCCCCAGGTATATTATCATGCATTCGGTGTTAAGTAGATTGCTGTCTATGTGGTAGTTCATGGGTACAGAGTTTTTACAAAAGGGGATGACAATGCACTTTGTGGCATTGAGCTTGAGGCCATGGCTTTGACACCAGGCATCTATCTCAGTGAAGCCCTTCTGTAGGATGTTCACATAATTTGGGGACTTGATTATGGGTCCTAGTTTGCAGTCATCTGCGAATTTTGTTAGCCAGAGGCCTTCTGTGTTAGCCTGTACTTCAGAGAAGTAGATACCAAACAGGAGAGGTCCAAGGACGGAACCCTATGTTACTCCACTTGTCAGTGCTTTGACGTCAGATTTGGAGTCTGCAACGTTTCCAGTGTGGGCTTTGTCAGTGAGCCAGTTGGCAACCCATCTTGTGATGTAGGGATTTATACCTAGTTTAGTGAGTTTAGCTATAATTCCATAATGGGGGATGGTGTCAAAAGCCTTGGCGAGGTCAAGATAGGCTGTGTGAACCACCTTACCCTCATCTACAGCTTTGGTGACTGCCTCAAAGAAGTCGATCAGGTTCAGGAGGCATGATCTGCCTTTCACAAACCTGAACTGCGTGGGATACAGAGTTTGGAGGTTACCAATGTCTTTGTTTATGAGTTCCATGATGATACATTCCATGGCCTTGCAGACCAGGCTCGTCAGGCTACTTGGTCAATAGTTCCCGGGATCAGTGGTGGCTCCCCCTTTGTGGAGTGAGATAACTGTTGCTGTGTGCCATTCAGTGGGCACAAAGCCTGATGTGAGGCTATTATTGAACATGGTGCTTAAGTGGGGAGCCAGTTCATTCTGAAGTTCGTGTAAAACGCAGCCTGGGATGTTGTCTGGTCCCATGGATGCTGTGTTTTTGGCTTTAGAGAGTGCAGTTTTTACCTGCATAGTTGTGATTACAGGGACTCTGCATTCTTCCTGTATAGATATGGGCCCTTTAGGGGGTAAGAGGGGGGTAAAGTTAGCATTGAACCTATCTGCCAGGATGTTGGCAATATCAGTTGGTTCTGTAATTTTCGTGCCTTTGTGCTGTAACAGAGCAGATCTGGGTGATGCCATCGAGATTCTTGACATAGCTATAGATTAATTTGTGATTGTCCTTGAAATTAGTGGCAATTTTGTTTTCATATCTAGCTTTGGAGGATCTTATAAGGGATCTCAGCTTCTTACTGAGGCTGACCAGAGAGCTTCTGCACTCATGGGATTTTACTCTCTTTTGCAACAGTTTCTTCCTTCTGTTGTACAGTTTGTTTATGGCAGGGGACCACCAGATTGGCTTCCTTTTTTTGGAGGATAGTATCTTGGTTCTGTTTGGGATAGCACAATCCATGCACTCATGTAAGTGCTTATAGAGTGCATTTGTGTAGGACTCAGCAGTTGTAACTGTATTGTCCATCTGCATGCATGTCATGAAGTTCACCACTTCTGTCTTAAGAAGCATGAAGTTGGCTTTGGAGAATTTTTTTACTGTGGTTTCCTTAATAGGGGGTGGGGGCTGGGGGCTGTATGTGGATATCAAGAGTGATTAGCTTATGGTCTGTTCGGACTAACGAGGAGCTTACTTCAGGTGTGGAACACTGGTCACTCATGTTGGTAATGACTAGGTCTTGGATATTGTTGCCCCTGGTCGGGTGTGGATAAGTTGATCCAGGGAATTGGAGTTTATGAATTCCTGAAAGCATTGAGGTAAGGAGTTGGTACATGAGTAGTTTTCCCAGTTAATGGTGGGGTAGTTGAAGTCACCCATTATTAGGGTGTTTGGTTGAACCCTAATATTTTCCAGTACATCAAGAAAAGAGGAGTGGGAATCCTGGGGCATGGTGGGGGATCTGTAGCAAGCTACAATTTGGATTGCAGTTTTGCCCAGAGTTAGTTGCACTTGGGATAACCTCGGATGCATTGTGCTGAGAAACTAGCCTGGAGATGTGGATATCCTTAATGAATATGGACACACCTTCGCCTTTGGTGTTTCGGTCCAGGTTACATGGCCGAAAAGTGTGATATGAGTTATAGCCTGGTAGTGCAGGGGTGCTTTCTGGAGCCTTGAACCAGGTCTCAGTCATTGCACAGATATCGATGTTTTCCATTTTAAGGAGTGCCTCGAGTGAGTGCATTTTGAGATTTAAATTTCTAGCATTGAGTAGCATTACCCTCAGTTTTTGCTTTCATGTTCCTGTTATGGTGGTGAATTTGTTATTTGAACCTTGCTGAAAAAAGGCACTATAGGGGCAGCAAGAGCCTTAGCCAGTATCTGGAATCCCAGGGGTGACAGGTGCAGGCCATCTGTGGTAAAGCATCGTGGTCTGTTGACCATGTCATCCCAGGCAGACAGATACTGGATCCCCTTAGAATGACACTAGAAGCTTAGCCAATTGTTGAAGTCAATTATTCTGTCCTTGTACTGCGGTATCATTCTGGGTGATGGCAGGATGCTACTCAGGGCTAGAGTCATACCTGCATGGGCTACAAGATTGGAGAGCTCCTCCATGTCTCTTTTCATGTAGTCCAGGAAGATATGTCTCAGGTCATTCACACCAACATGGATGATGACAAGAGCCATATTAATTTATTATTTATTTTTATTTTACATTTGTTTACCGGGATAGTCCAACTGGATACATGTCCATTTTTAGCGGAGGCCCAGGGAGAAAAGCTCCATATAGACAAACTTACATAGATTACACAGATGTTAGCAAACAATTATAAAAACAAAGCGATTATATACAATGGGTTAGTAGTGTTCCCTAGTACGGACTCACAATTCTCATGGACAGACAATTAAAAGTAAGAGACATCAGATTGGAAGCAGAGCTTGGTGATGTAGTTACAGGTTATGATAACTTAATCAGGGTTGGTAAATGGGCATAGCCAATTCACTTTGAGATACTGTTTGAGGTTTATTTTTGAAGAGACTTTTGGAGGATTGTAAGGTTATATAGTTTGGCAATGAATTCCAGGTTTTGCAAATGAAGTTGGCAAACAGGGATTCACCAGCAGAGTTATTAGCTTTGTGGGTTTGGACCAGTAGTTTATCGGCTGACCATATGGATCTTAGGTTGCTATATGGCTTAATAATATTTTTAAGTGAGGGGGTATCCTCAGGGTGGTACAAAATTTTGTGCGCTATTAAGAGTTGATTGAATTGAATTAAGCTGGGCAGTTCTAGCCACTCTAGTTGTTTAAGGTTCTGGCAGTGGTGGGTTCTATAAGTGGAGCCAGTGGTGAATCTGGCAATATAAAATTAAAAGCACTACACTCTCACAAAGTCCTCTTGAGTACCTTGTTCCCAATTGGCCCTTTTTTCAATTATAAAGGAATTCCAAATACTATTCTAGCATGTCCAAAGGTCAGTTGTCAATCTTCTCTCTGGTCCAGCTGGTGAATCTGGGAATCTTCAGGCAATGTTACAACTGCCTCATGTACACAGACAACCCTCTCCTCCTCCCAACAAATTCCAACACATGTGAGAGATGCATCCATATAGCCAAACTGGAGGCTAAGCTCTCTCCACTCAGTACTGGCGTAAAAAGTCAGGAGGAGAAGGAAACCACACTCAGTACAATTCCAGTCTCACATAGACCTACCATGACAGCAAACCAAACACATAAACACACAAAAACATACTTGGAGGCTCTAAATAAAAATCTGCCTAAGCAGCAGAGACCTCCAAAGCAGACACCCAAGCAACCGCTACCCCAAAACAAAACACGTGCAACACATAGCTCACAAAGCCAGTGTGCCGAACAGTCACAGCCCTTAAGGCTAAACAACACACCTGATACACTTGTAATAGGTGACTCTATAGTCAGGCACACTGACGTCCCACTCACCAGGCTGAACAAGGAGAAGGTCACGGTGAGCTGCCTGTCGGGCGCTAGGATCCGCCACATAACACAATCCCTCAGGTCACTAAAAGGCAAGTACAAATATGACTCAGTTATTGTCCATGCTGGTGTGAATGACCTGAGAAGTACCTCCCTGGACTACATGAAAATAGACATAGAGGAGCTCTCTGAGCATGTGGCCCAGGTCGGTATGACCCTGACCTTGAGTAGCATCTTACCCTCACCAAGAATGATGCCACAATATGAAGACAAGATGATCAATTTCAACAATTGGCTTAAGTATTGGTGTCATTCAAAGGGGATCCAATGCCTGTCAGCCTGGGATGACATGCTCGACAAGCCACGATGCTTCGCTAGGGACGGCTTGCACCTGTCACCCCTGGGCTTTCGGATATTGGCAAAGGCTCTTGCTACCCCATAGTGTCTTTTTTAGGCAAGGCTCAAAAGACAAACCCACCTCCATAGGTATCACAAGGGATAAGAAACTAAGAGTAATGCTACTCAACGCCAGAAGTCTAAACCTCAAGATGCATGCACTTGAAACTCTCCTTAGCATGGAGAACATCGATATCTGTGCAGTAACAGAAACCTGGTTCAAGGCTCCCGAGAGCACCCCAGCACTACCAGGTTATACCTCATACCATGCTTTTCGGCCCCAAAACTTGGACCGACCCACAAAAGGAGGGGGAGTATCAATATTCATCAAAGATACCCACACCTCCAGGTTGGTGGCACAGCACGAAGTATCAGAGACTATCCATGTGCAACTAACAGTCGGTAAGTCCTCAGAGGAGTGGTTTAAGACAGTAACTTGTAATTCATTGGCCATTTTGGGTCATTTCCTGCCTTTTCCAGCCCCCTGCTATAAAGCACCCTTTAGCGTGCTTTAGCGCGATTTAGCGCGGAGTTGCCACTAGAGCAGCATCAGGCAGCGCCGGTTTAACAAGGTTAAACTTTTTCTGGCTCCATAAAGTCTGTTCTTCATTTTTTCCCTTAGAACTGCCCTACTAGTAACCTACACAGTTTACACAGTCACTAAAAAGCACAGCACTTGTTCCAAATAGCTTTTGCTTCTCAAAAAAAAGAAAAAGAAGTTCAGCACTTGTCTTAAAAGCATATCCCTTGTCTTATAAGCATTTTTCTTTGCAGGTCAAGCACTCCTATATCATTCAAATCCCTCACTTGCAAAATCCCCCAGGAGTACCCACTTGCTTGCTAAAGCCCTCTATTTTTCTGTCTCATACCAAACTCATAATTCTTTCTAGCATGTCGAAGGGTCAGATGCTGGCGTCCTCTCCTGCCCAGTTGGTGAATCTGGGAATTTTGAGGCAATGTTACAATTGCCTCATGTACACAGACAACCCTCTCCTCTTCCCACATAACACAAACACTTGCGAGAGATGCAGCTATTTAGCCAAACTGGAGGTTGAGCTCTCTCAACTCAGGACTGGCAAGACCAAGCAGGAGGAGAAGGCAACTACACACACCACAAAACCAGTCTCACATAATGCAACCACACCACAGAATCAAACACATAAACACACTAAGACATACTCGGAGGCTCTGAGTAAAAATTTACCTAAACAGCAGAGGCCTCCAAAGCAGACACCCAAACAACTACAAACTCAAGACACCCCACAAACAACACATAAACAACAAAATCAGTGTGCAAAGCAGTCACAGCCCTTAAGGCCAAATACAACACCAAACATACTTGTCATTGGTGACTCCATAGTCAGACACATTGACGTCCCACTCACCAGGCTGAACAAGGAGAGGGTCACAGTAAGCTGCCTATCGGGCGCTAGAATCCGCCACATAACACAAGCACTCAGGTCACTCCACGGCAAGTACAAGTATGACACAGTCATTGTCCATGCTGGTGTGAATGACCTGAGACGTACCTCCCTGGACTACATGAAAAGAGACATAGAGGAGCTCTCCGATTATGTAGCCCAGGCAGGTATGACCCTTACCCTGAGCAGTATCCTTCCTTCACCAAGAATGATGCCACAATATAGAGACAAGATGATCAGCTTTAACAATTGGCTTCATTTCTGGTGTCATTCAAAGGGGATCCAGTGTCTGTCTGCCTGGGACGACATGCTTGACAAGCCACTCTGCTTCGCAAGGGACAGCTTGCACCTGTCACCCCGGGGATTCCGGATATTGGCCAAGGCTCTTGCCACCCCCATAGTGCCTTTTTTAGGCAAGGCTCAAATTCTAAACCTACCACCCTAGAAAACAAAAACGGGAAGAAACTAAGGGTAATGCTGCTCAATGCCAGAAGTCTAAATCTCAAAATGCACGCACTCGAGGCCGTTCTATGTATGGAGAACATCGATGTCTGCGCTGTGACTGAAACCTGGTTTAAGGCTCCTGAGAGCACCCCAGCACTATCAGGTTTTACCTCATGTCATGCGTTCCGGCCCCAAAACCTGGACCACACCACAAAAGGAGGGGGTGTATCCATATTCATCAAGGATACCCACACCTCCAGGTTGGTGGCAATGCACAAAGCATCGGAAACCATCCAGGTGCAATTAACCATAGGCAAAACTGCTCTACAGTTTGTAGCATGCTACAGGCCACCCTCTCAAACTCAGGAACCCCACACAGCCTTCCTGAAAACATTGGAGGGTATAAATGTATCTCCAAACACCATTATATTAGGAGACTTCAACTAGCCGAATATTGACTGGGAACACTACTCAAGCCCCAACTTTCTAGTCCAAAGGTTCCTGGAGTTCATAAATTCAAATGCCATGGAACAACTAGTCACTGTTCCCACAAGAGGAGAAAATATATTAGATCTCATAATCACAAACATGGGGACAAAATTCTCCACACCAGAAGTATATCCCTCATTGGTGAGATCAGACCATAAACTAATCTCACTTGAAATCCACATCCCGCCCCCACCCCAAACAAAAAAGACCACAGTGAAGAACTTCTCTAAAGCAAACTTCACACTACTCAAGACTGGTGTGGTATCCTTCAAGGCCCCCGAGTCAGTGGAAATCACAACCCAAGCTGGGGAAGCCCTTACAAATGCCTTCTACGAACACCTCCAGGACTGCATGGATCAGGCAATCCCTAATAAAACCAAGACTCTTTCCACCAAGGGCAAACGTCCAGTCTGGTGGACCCCAGCCATAAACAAACTTTACAATAAGAGGAGAAAGCTATTACATGATAGAACAAAATCCATAAAAGGGAAGACACCCTTGATCATTATTAGTAAAAAAATACGGGCACTCATAAAATCATTCAAGGCCAACTTTGAGAGAAAAATAGCCATAGATTCAAAAGACAATCATAAGGCCTTCTTCAGCTATGTTAGAAACCTGGGTGGAAACTCCCAGATTTGCTCAGAATTAGTCCAAAATGATACAAAAATCACTGAACCCACAGACATTGCCAACATACTGGCAGACAGGTTCAGTGCAAACTTCACCCCCCCTCTCCCCCCCAAAAGGAGAGATAACTATCCCAGCGGAGTGCAGCCTCCCAGACATCTCAAATGTGCAGGTGAAAGCTGCCCTCTCTAAAGCTAAAAACACAGCATCAATGGGAGCGGATGGTGTCCCAGGCTGTGTGCTACACGAGCTAAATGAGGAACTAAACCCGCAGATAAGGCAGCTGTTTAATCTTAGCCTTACCACAGGATACGTGCCCAAGGAGTGGCGTATGGCAACTGTGGTCCCACTCCACAAAGGCGGTGCCTCTACAGACCCTGGTAATTACCGACCCATAAGCTTAACAAGCCTGGTCTGCAAAGCTATGGAGAGGATCATAATGGAACTCATAAACAAGGACATAGGGGACTTGCAGACATTGGATCCAACCCAGTTTGGCTTTGTCAAGGGCAGATCATGCCTTTTGAACTTGGTTGACTTCTTCGAAACAGTCACCAAGGCCATTGACGAGGCAAAGGCAGTCCATACAGCCTACCTTGACCTTGCAAAAGCTTTCGACACAATACCACACTCGGGTATTATAGAGAAACTTACCAGCTTAAATGTAAACCCATATGTCACAAGATGGGTTGCAAACTGGCTAAAGGACAGAACCCACAGGGTTAGAGTTGCTGGCGCCATGTTGGACTCCAAGCCGGTCACAAGTGGTGTCCCACAGGGCTCAGTCCTTGGCCCCCTGTTGTTCGGCATCTACTTCTCAGAAGTACAGGCAAACATAGGAGGACTATGGCTGACAAAGTTTGCAGATGACTGCAAACTGGGTGCCATAGTGGAAAGTACATCGGACACAGACATCCTCCAGAGGGGTCTCACGGAAACTGATGGCTGGTGCCAGAGCCATGGCCTGAAGTTAAACGCCAAAAAATGTATAGTCATACCCTTCGGGAAAAACAAGGTAACCCCAAGCTACCATATAGGTGGCAATCCACTAAGCACAGAAGAGGTTATCAGGGACCTGGGGACTCAGGTCGACAGTGGCCTTTCTTTCGACACTCACGTTGCTAAAGTGGTTAGAAAGAAATTCTACATTGCCCACCTGATCATGAAGGGTTTCACATCCAGATCAAGTGAGGTCATTGTTCCCCTGTACTCTTCACTTATCAGACCAATGATCGAGTACAATGCCCCTTTCGGGATGTATCTCACCCGACACCTGCAGCAATTGGAGAGACCCCAGAAGTTCCTCACCAAAAGAATAAAGGGACTCCAAAATCTGTCATATGCTGCCAGACTGAAGAAACTCTAGCTCTATTCAGTTGCATACCGCCTGCTCAGAGGTGACCTGTGCCTGACATACAGGGCCATGTCAAACCCGGAATTAATGGACATGCTCCACCTCAGAAAATCCAAATCCACCAGAACCACTAGAGCAAGTGACTTAAACCTTAACACGGATATAAATAGGATGTGCTGGAGGGATAGATTTATCACCCAGAGACTCCCTATGCTGTGGAATAGAATCCCGGTCCATGTGAGGCAGAGCACCTTGCTGGCTCTGTTCAAGAGAAATCTAGACCGGTGGATGGGAGATCGTAGGTTTACCCCGGGAATCGTCTCTGTGTCACTGCTGGACAGAGGCACAACAATCTAATGGGCACTGTATTTTTAACATAAGGGGTGGCGTATGCCACAAAACTCTGGGCTAGGCCTTAGGGCAGATAGCCTAGTATAAACCTATGAACCTATGAACCTAAAACTGCCTTCCAGTTTATAGCCTGCTACAGACCACACTCCCTAACCCAGGAACCCCACTCGGCCTTCCTGAGAACACTGGAAAATATGAAAGTCTCTCCAAACACCATTCTATTGGGCAACTTCAACTACCCAAACATAGACTGGGAGCATTACTCTAGCTCCAACACCCTAGCCCAAAGGTTCCTAGAATTTATAAACTCAAATGCTATGGAACAACTTGTTACCACTCCCACAAGAGGGGAAAACATACTGGACCTGATCATCACCAACATGGGGACTCTATGCTCCAGACCAGAAGTGTATCCCTCACTGGTAAGATCAGATCATAAACTAATCTCACTGGATATTCACATCCCGACACCACCCCCTGCCCAGAAAACCACAGTGAAAAACTTCTCTAAAGCAAATTTCACACTCCTCAAAACCGAGGTGGAATCCTTCAAAGCCCCCAGGCCTGTGGAAAATACGGCCCAGACCGCAGAATCCTTTATAAAGGCATTCTATGAACACCTTCAGGAATGCATGGCTCATGCAATCCCAAATAAAACCAAGACCCAATCTTCCAAAGGCAGACGTCCTGTCTGGTGGACCCCAGCCATAAACAAACTATACAATAGAAGGAGGAAGCTACTAAATGATAGAGCAAAATTCCAAAAAGGGAAGGCATCTCTGATCAGTAATAGCAAAAAACTACGGGCACTCATAAAATCGTCTAAGGCCAGCTTCGAGAGAAAAATTGCACAGGACACTAAGGATAATCACACGGCTTTCTTTAGTTATATTAGGAACCTGGGTGGTAATTCCCAGATATGCTCAGAATTAGTCCAAAATGACAAAAAATACACCGAACCCACAGACATTGCCAACATCCTAGCTGACAGGTTCAGCGCAAACTCCCCCCCCCCACACCAAAAGGGCAAATATCTATCCCAGCAGAGTGCTGCCCCCATGACATCTGATGCTCAGGTAAGAGCCGCCCTCTCCAAAGCAAAAAACACAGCATCAATGGGACCAGACAGTGTCCTGGGCTGTGTCCTACATGGACTCCAAGAAGAGCTAAACCCAAACATAAAACTACTGTTCAATCTCAGCCTTACTACAGGATATGTACCCAAAGAGTGGCGTACAACAACTGTGGTCCCACTCCACAAAGGTGGTGCCTCAACGGATCCTGGAAACTATTGCCCTATAAGCCTGACTAGCTTGGTCTTCAAAGCTACGGAAAAGGTCATCATGGACCTCATAAATAAAGATATTGGGGACCTACAGATACTGGATCCTACCCAGTTCGGCTTTGTTAAGGGCAGATCCTGCCTCTTAAACCTGGTTGATTTCTTTGAAACAGTCACCAAGGCCATTGACAAGGGGAAGGTGGTCCACACAGCCTACCTGGACCTCGCAAAAGCCTTCGATACAATACCCCACTCGGGCATTATAGATAAGCCCACCAGCTTAAATATAAACCCCTATGTCACTAGATGGGTTGCAAACTGGCTCAAGGACAGAACCCACATGGTTAGAATTGCTGGAGCCATGTCAGACTCCAAACCAGTTACAAGTGGCATCCCACAAGGCTCAGTCCTGGGACGTGTCTTGTTCGGTATATATTTCTCGGAGGTACAGGCCAACACGGAAGGACTGTGGCTGACAAAGTTCGCAGATGACTGCAAAGTGGGCGCCATAATCAACTCTCCAGCTGACACAAGCATCCTCCAAAAGGGCCTCATAGAAACAGACAACTGGTGCCAGAGCCATGGCCTCAAGCTAAACGCCTAAACGTGTATAGTCATCCCCTTTGGCAAAAACAAAGTGCCCATAAATTACCACATAGGTGGTAATCCATTAAGTACAGAAGAAGTAATTAGGGACCTGGGGACCCAAGTTGATAGCAATCTCTCATTTGACAACTACGTGGCCAAAGTGGTTAGAAAAACATTTTATATAGCCCACCTAATCATGAAGGGATTCACATCTAGATCAGGGGAGGTCATCGTGCCTCTTTACTCATCCCTCATCAGGCCCATAATTGAGTACAATGCCCCTTTTGGGAGGTACCTTACCAGACTTGAACCTCAGCACTAAAATAAATAGGACATGCTGGAGGGACAGATTCATAACCCAGAGGCTCCCTTCACTCTGGAATAAAATCCCAGTCCAGGTTAGGCAGAGTCCCTCATTGACTCTCTTCAAGAGGAATCTTGATGAGTGGATGGGAGATCGTAGGTTTACCCCGGGTATCACTTCTGTGTCACTGGTAGACAGAGGCACAGTATACTAACCTCAAAAAAGACATAGCAAAATTAATTTAAAATGGGTGGCGAAAGCCAAACACATTCTGGCTAGGCTTATAAATGCCCTAGGGCAGATAGCCTAGTATGAACCTATGAACCTATGAACCTATGATTGTAGCTATGGGACAGCTTACCTAGTTCAGATTTGTTGAGGTTTGAGAGTACAAAATGCACTCTCTAAAGCCAAGAATACAGCATCCATGGGACCAGATGACATCCCGGGCTGTGTACTACATGAACTACAATATGAACTGGCACCGCACCTAAGTGTCATGTTTAATCATAGCCTCACCTCAGGTTTCGTGCCCACTGAGTGGCGCAGAGCTACAGTTATCCCAATCCACAAGGGGGGATCCACCTTGGATCCCGGAAACTACCGTCCCATCAGTCTGACAAGCCTTATCTGCAAGGCCATGGAGCGTATTATCATGGAACTTATAAACAAAGACATTGGCAACCTTCAGACATTGGACCCCACCCAGTTTGGGTTTGTGAAGGGCCGATCTTGTCTCCTGAACCTGATCGACTTCTTTGAATCAGTCTCCAGAGC
Organism: Protopterus annectens; assembly: GCF_019279795.1. Classification (NCBI taxonomy): domain Eukaryota; kingdom Metazoa; phylum Chordata; order Ceratodontiformes; family Protopteridae; genus Protopterus; species Protopterus annectens. The sequence continues at coordinate 1,502,263,112 of NC_056726.1, forward strand.
CATGGACAAGGGGAAGGTGGTCCACACATCCTATCTAGACCTTGCCAAGGCCTTTGACACCATCCCCCACTCTGGAATCATAGATAAACTTACTAAGTTGGGCATTAATCCCTATGTCACCCAATGGGTTGCTAAATGGCTTACTGATAGAACCCACACTGTAAAAGTAGCCGACTCCAAATCCAGCTCCAGACAAGTGACAAGTGGAGTACCTCAGGGTTCAGTCCTGGGGCCGCTCTTGTTTGGCATCTACTTCTCTGAAGTACAGGTCAACACTAAGGGACTCTGGCTAACAAAGTTTGCAGATGACTGCAAACTGGGAGCCATTATTGAATCCCCAAATGATGTGGATACTCTACAAAAGGGCCTTACAGAAACAGATGCTTGGTGCCAGAGCCATGGGCTCAAGCTCAATGCCAAGAAATGTATTGTTATCCCCTTTGGGAAAAACATGTATCCATAAATTACCATATAGGTGGCAGTACACTAAACACAGAAAGTGTGATAAGAGACTTAGGGACACAGGTGGACAGTGGTCTCACCTTCGATAACCACATCGCCACAACAGTCAGGAAATCCTTCTATGTGGCACACCTCATCACGAAGGGCTTTTCATCCAGAAAAAGGAGGTCATTGTCCCACTGTACTCATCCCTCATTAGACCCATTATAGAATACAACGCCCCATTTGGTATGTACCTCTCAAGACATCTGCAACAACTGGAAAGGCCTCAGAAATACCTCACTAAAAGAATCACAGGCCTAAAGCAGATGCCCTATGCTGACTGCCTTAAAAAACTCCAGCTATACTCTGTCATATCGCCTACTCAGAGGCGATCTCTGCTTAACATACAAGGCCATGTCAAACCCAGAGCTGTTGGACATGCTACACTTAAAGAAATCCCAATCCCTCAGAGCTACACGCTCCAGGGATCTAAACCTTGTCATCACAATAAACAAAACATGCTGGAGGGATAGGTTCCTGACCCAGAGACTCCACAGACTCTGGAATAGATTGCCCATACATGTCAAGCAGAGTGCCTCTTTGGACCTCTTCAAGAGGAATCTTGACGATTGGATGGGAGAAAGGAAATTCACCCCAGGGATCACGTCAGTCGCCCTGCTAGACAGGGGTCCAGGAAAGTAAATAATGTGGGAAGAAATAGCCAGGGAATTATTATGGCTAGGCTTGTATAGGCCCTAGGGCTGATAGCCTAGTACCAACCTATGAACCTATGAACCTACAGGTGAGGCATATAAAAGAGTAGAGAGTAGGTGTGATCGGGCAATTGCAGTCCTAGCCAGTGGGCTTGTTTAATACAATTATCCAAGCTTCTTATTGATGGTCTGTATGGTTTTGTTGACCTGTAGGTCAAATTTGAGATTATTGTCTATGATAACCCCTAGCAGTTTGGTGTGATTATCTGGGGAAATAGTGGTACCATTGTTAGATGTGACAGAGAATGAAAGTGTGGTGGATCTACTAGTGGGGGAGAAGAGTAGAAGTTTAGTTTTATTGGGGTTCAGAAGTAGGCATTGGATGGTGAGCCAGTTCTTGATAGTATTAAATGTATTTTGGGTTAAGATTTGCAAGTCGGATGGGGAGGTGGCTGAGAAGATGAGAGTGGAATCATCTGCATATTGAATACAGGTAGCTTTAGGGATAGCAGTGTGAAGGTTGTTGATAAAAATAGAGAAGAGTAGTGGGCCTAGTATGGACCCTTGAGGGACACCAAGTGTGAGAGGTAACTGGCTGGAGAGTTTGCCCTGCCATAGTACCACTTGCTGTCTACCAGTCAGGTAGGACTGGAACCACTGGATAGCAGTTGAGGGAAATAGATTTTAGTAAAAGAATGAGAAGTTCATGACTGACCATGTCAAAGGCTTTTGACAGGTCAAGAAAGAGGGCAGAGATTAGCCTATTGTCATTCCTGTTTTGGTTTATGGCAGTGGTAAAGGAAAGGAGGGCTGAGGTGGTGCTGAGATATGGCCTGAAACCATGCTGAAAGTCGGATAGTAAGTTATTCTGTGAAAGGTATTGCATTAGTTGCTTGTGTACACATTTCTCCATTATTTTGGCTAGTGGGGAAAGAATGGCAATGGGTCTATAGTTGGATATGTCTGAGGAGCTACCACCTTTATGGAGTGGGATGAAGTGAGATATTTTCCAGAAGGAGGGGATAGCATTTTTGAATAAGCTTCTGTTGATGAGGATAGATATGGGATATGCAATGGTGTCTGCAGCTTTTTGTAGGTACTCGGCATGGAGGAGGTCAGCAGCGCGGGTGGTAGGTTTTAATTTTTTTAGAAGTGTTTTGATAAAACTAGTGGATATTGATTGGAAGCTAAATTCCGGGTGATTATTAGGTAGATTAAGCATGTGGTTTAAGTTAGAGGTGGGTTAGTTGATTTACTAGGGATTGGATTGTTTCAGTGAAAAAGTTATTAAAGGCGCTAGCTATGGTCTCTGGGAAACTATGGCTGTAGTTAGCCGGGGTTGGGGTGGTGGAGTGACCTGGACAAAGTAGTTGATTTAAGCCTGCCCAGAACTTTTGAGGGTTGTTGTGGTGTTTTTGTAGAAGATTTTGGTAGAAGCTTTTTTTATCCAGTAAAATAGATTTTTGTTTTATCATTCCTGAGTTGACGATATTTTAGATGGTCAAGTGGGGCTTTTGTTGTTCTCCAGCTGGCCCAGGCTCTGTTTCTAGTTTTGATTTTAGCTTTGATATCTTTTGTGAGCCATAGTGCTGTATTTGATCTAGTTTTTATTGTACGTGCTGGAGCATGGGAATCAAGGATACTTAGGAATTTAGTGTTAAAGTGATCTATGGCCTCCTCTGTTAGATTTTTTTAGTTTTGACCAGTCAACTGCTTTTAATTCATTTTGGAATATAGCAGCATCAAAGTTTTTCCTGTTTCTAAATGTTTTATATTTGGGCTGGTGAGGGTTTCCTGTCGTATGTTTTATGATATAGGTTAGACAGTGGTCACTGAGGTCATCAGGGAGAGTACCAGCTGTGTACAGTTGGGGTTGGTTACTAACTAGGATCCAGTCTAGGATACTTTCCTTATTGGTTGGTTTGTTTATCCTAGTGGGAGAGGTTATGGTCTGTTTAAACCCAGATAAGTTTATGAGTGGGGGGGGGGGTTCGGAGGAGCAGGGGTGCCAGTCGGTGTTAAAATCACCAAGAACTATGGTTTCTTGGGGATAAGTAGTGGATAACCAGAAAATGAGATCTTCTAGGGTATTTAGGTTGTTGCCTGGTGGAATGTATGCACAGACGATGTTCAAGTGTTTGTTTTGGTTAATCTGTAGCTTGGTTATGAGGAATTCCGCGTTATTGAATTGGGCAGGTTGAATGGTGTCTCTATTAATGGTTAGAGCATTTTTGTAAATGACTGCTATCCCACCTCCTTTCCTTGCAGCACAGTCTAACCAGTGAATATTGTATCCTGGAGGTAGTATCTCATTGTCAGTAGTACTGGGTTTTAGCCAGGTTTCCGTAAGACACATAATGTCTGGGGAGTGGGTTGCTAGGAGGACGTGTAGGTTGGAAATCTTATTGTTAATACTTCTAATATTTAGGTGAAATGCTAGGAGGGAACTAGTGGGAGTATTCATGATTAGCTTGATTGTGGGGGTTGAGGTAGGGTAGTGGAGGTTATTGGGTGTGGGTGGGTCAGAGTTGGGATGAATGTCTCCATGTGTTATAAGGTTATAGTGACAAGATATTCTGAGCTTTAGGAGTTTGTTTATAAGCTTTATATAGTCTTTGTCTTTAGGATTATGTTTTGTGGCTGTACAGGGGTGGTATTTTATAGAGGGTGTTATATTCGGTGTGCTGCGGAAGGTAAAGTGCTTGGTGTTATGTGTGAAGTCGTGGGTGTCTGTTTGACCATTTGGGTAGTGAATACCATGGTTAAGTGTTTGTTCATAGGCAGTGAGATAGTAAAATAGAAACAGTATAGGCATTCGAGTAATTAGTGTTGTTTTGCTTGTTTGCATTCTGATAGGGGGCGGGCCAAATTTGATGGCTGAATGTGCTAACAGGGTGTGGAAGAATGAGAGAGAAGGAAATGGGTTAAGGGGGCAGGGTTGCTCAATGATGTGTGAGGTGCTGATTGGTACTTAGCAGGAGGGGAGTAGCAAGGGAGTGGCAAAGTCTGGTTTAAATTTAGCACTAGTGGGCGCGGGTGGAATTTGGGGGCAGGGAAGGGAGTGGACCGAGTCGAGCGCAGTGAGGGCAAGCGGAGTGAGACTAACACTGACTCTAAGAGTTCCCTTGGGCTTTTGGTTTGGTTTGTATGATTGTATGTAAACAATGTTTTTGGCTGTACTTTAATTTGTTTTATTCTTTTTTAATTGTACACCAATTTTCAGGCTAATTTTAATTGGATCCTAAGGGTAAACTAGCAAATGTAGTCAATAAGGAGGGGGCGAAATTACTTTACCAAATTAAAAAGAAAATGCTTGGGACTGGAACACTGTGTGAGTGCAAGGCTGATTCAAAGTAGTATAGCCCAATCTAGTGGCAATTGGCTAGATCCCTTCACTGTTGTTGTGCATACACCATTTAGCCTCAAAAGTTTACAAAAACTAAATTGTAGTTCACCTATTACAATTGAAAAGCTGTAGGGAGTCAGGTTCTTGCTTCCCAGAGGTTTTACTTAGTTAAGATAGCCAGCTTCAGTGGAGAACGTAGAAATTGCTTTATGCTGTGAATCCCAGGTTGGGGGCAGGGGGGTCACTCAGGATAGAAATCCATGCAAACTATTACAATTGAAAAGCTGGAGGGAGTCAGAGTCTTGCTTCCCAGAGGTTTTACTTAGTTAAGATAGCCAGCTTCAGTGGAGAAAGGTAGAAATTGTTTTATGCAGTGAATCCCAGGTGGAGGGGGGTTACTCAGGAAAGAAACCCATGCAAATTGCTGTGCAGGCACAATGAACAGAGGGATAGGGAAGGTACAACAGCTACAGGATGAAATGAATGTCAGTCAGGTAGTAGAGAGTTTGATTTTTATACGAGAATGATTTTTGTACTTGTTGTGGAGTGACCTGAGTGTGTGGGTTATGTAGCAGATCCTGCCACCCAACATGCAGCTGACAGTAACCTTCTCCTTGTTTAGCCTGGTGAGTGGGACATCAGTGTGCCTGACTATAGAGTCACCTATGACTAGTGTGTTGGGTACGTTGTTTTGCCTTATTGGCTGTGGTTGAGTGGCACACTGAGTCTGTGGGCTATTTGTCATTTGGGTTGTGTTGGGGGATGGAGGTTGCTTGCGTTTCTGCTTTGGAGTTCTCTGTTGCTTAGACAGACTATTATTGAGAGCCTCCGCAAATGTTTTTGTGTTACTATGTGTGGATTTTGGTGGTGTAGATTTAGTCAGACTATGTGATATGTGTGGTGTGGTGCAAATGTTTACCTTCTCCTCATGACTGTCAAGTTCAGTCTTGGTTGGAGAGAGCTTTACCTCCAGTGTGGCTAGATGTGTGCATCTCTCACAGGTTGTAGTGTTGGGTGGTAGGAGGAGAGGGTTGTCTGTGTACATGAGGCAATTTCTACATTGCCCCAAGATGCCCATATTCATCAGATAGACAGGAGAGAACACTGGGAGCTGACCCTTGGACATGCCTGAATAAAAAGCTATTTTCCTCTAGATAAGTGAGGAGAGTGAGTACAAGAGCTGTTTTTCTCTAAGCAAGTGAGAAAAGTAAGTACAAAACTGTTTTCCTCTAATTAATGAGGAAGATTGAGTGCTATAGTAATTTGTAGCTTATTTAGTACTTACAAGTTCTGAACAAGTGCTGAGCATGAATAAGCAAATTTAAGTGCTAAAACTAAGAATCTGTATCTGCACTTGATGAGTTACAGGAGAGAAACAAGTGCAAATGCTGGCTTTCAAATCAGAAAGTTGAGAGAGATGGAAGAGATTGCCCAAACGGCCAATAACTACAATTTCTGGGCCAGAACCACTCCTTATGTGGTAGACAGGTTATCTAGTGCTTACCACTCCCACCGATAAGCTAGAAGGCTTCCCCCCAACACAGAAAGGCTTGGAGGGCTCAGAAGCTTACATGCAGTCCTGGATACAGCAAATTTGTATCTGGAACACTAGTTACAGGAAAGGTAGGAAACAGGCTTACAGTTTTTTTTTTTAACAGAAAAGTAGCAAAAAACATAGTAAAAACAATTCAAATGCAGTGCAAGCTAGCACACTTGAGTATGTAGCAATATTAGACCAAACACAGTTTAAAAAATGCAATTAAATTAAAAAGGACTAAAAGCAAGTGCAGAAAGAGTTTATTAGGTAGAATGTGGTAAAGAGATGGGACTGGGGGAGTGTCCCAGATCAAATCTACAGTAGGACGGGCAACTGCAAAAGCCACCAAATTTAAACTACAAGCCAGAAATAGGGAGGGTGAGTGAGACAAAACAGTTTCAACAGAGATCTAAGCAACAACTAACAGTACAAACTTTAAAACCAAAAAAATATACTGAGCTCTGTATATTTGCAGATCAGTCTCTCAGAATAGTGAGACAACAGTTTCAACAGAGATCTAAGCAACAATTAACAAACTCTATAACCAAAAAAATATATATACTCAGCTCTGTATATTTGCAGATCAGTCTCTCAGAACAGTGAGACAACAGTTTCAACAGAGATCTAAGCAACAATTAACAAACTCTATAACAAAAAAATATATACTCAGCTCTGTATATTTGTAGATAGTCTGGAAGGCAGTCTCTTAGAACACAGGTTCCAACAATTAAATGCAGGCTGTTACTAACAGGTCAAATGAAGTGATCCTTGAGTTAGATAACACACAAGCTGTAAAAGCCAATTATACCAACTGAAGACACGGTAGAAAATGGGGGGGGGGTATCAAATCTCTCTTTTCCATGTCCACATTTCTTTTTTATGCTTTTCAAATATGTCTTGGTTTTGTTGTTTATATTTTTGCACTTCCTCAGATACTTCTTTTTCCAAACAGATTTCTTGATCTATATGCTGTTTTTCACAAATCTGTTGTATCAATGAGCACAGATTTTCATTTGAGGCTTCTGACAGTTTTTCTTGCGGAAGTATTTTTCTTTCCTATAATTTCTCTCTTAATCGCTTAGTATATCTTGTGTCTGGAAATTATGGGCTTTTTGCATAATAGTAACAATACATAACGTCTTTCTTATCCTCAATAGTCCACTTTATCATCTTTATGGCTCTTCTTTGGCCTATCAGTTTTTGTGATTTTTGTGGACTGCTTCTTCCTTCTACAACAGGGGGGGGCATTCTCCCCCTGGGCCTGGCCTGCCCCCATTGTAGGTATGTTGCCGTATTTTGAGGATTTTACTTAGTCATCTTTTCCAGTCCTGGTACTGGTGCGCCTACCAGGATTGGGCACTTTTTTATCCTGGGTCCTGTGCACCCAGCTATCTTTTTTAGTTTTTGACCTACTTCTGTCCATGATATATGCTATATAAATACAGTCTATATATCAGTGTCACCTTGGTGAGATTTTTTGAAAACAGGGTTCACCTCGTGAAGGTAATCACTAAGACTTGAGGATGAATTCAATTTCAGCACTACTAGTCTCCTTTGCTTGCTGACTTTTCATCTCTCCATCCAGACCCCTACCTAGCTGAGTGAGTTTCTCAATGATGCTTGAGTGGATGATAGTGTCAAAAGCCTTGGCCAAGTCTAGGTAGGCTGAATGCATCCAGGGCCTTGGTGTCTGTCTCAAAGAAGTGCACAAGGTTTAACAGGCACAATCTCCCTCTGACCAATCCAAACTGAGTAGGGTCAGGTGTTTGAAGATTACCTATATCTTTGTTGATAAGGTCCATGATGATTTATTCCATGGCCTTGCAGATAAGGCTTGTCAGGCTAATAGGTCTATAGTTCCCGGGGTCAGTGGAAGCACTACATTTGTGCAAGGGGGTAACAGTGGTCAATTTCCATTCATCTGGGATGAAACTGGTGCTTAGATTATGATTGAAAAGAGTACATAATGGTTTTGCTAATTATTTATTTGAGCCCATGTAGGATGCAGCCTGGGATGCATTCAGGTCCTATAGATGCTTTGTTTTTGGCCTTAGACAGGGCATTTATGACCTGTTGTTTAGAGCTACAAGGTAGGGGACAGGTGGTAGGGATGTCATGGGGTACACGTGGCTGGTGCAGGGGAGTGACATTTTCACAGAACCTGTCAGCTAACAGGTTAGCTATGTCCACAGGCTCAGTATATGTGGTATCATTAACTACCAGTTCTGCACAAATCTGGCCCTTTCCTTTTAGATTAGGGATGTAACTAAAGAACACCTTATGTTTGTCCTTAGTTGAGGAACCTAATTTAGATTCATAGTTTGCTTTGGAGGACTTCACAAGAAGTCTTATTTGCTTGTTTAAGCTGAATATGAATATGAACAATGGATGAAAACAATCCATCTAGCATTAAATGCCTCTAAAACCAAATTAATGGTTTTTACTCCCTCTAAACACATCTCTGCCAACACAAACTCCTTCTTAATCACCAGTAACAATAACACATCCTTGGAATTGGTGCCAGAGACTAAGTTACTTGGGGTTCAAATTGACAGTCAGTTGAAATTCCATTCCCACATACAACTAAATATCAAAAAAACTCATCAAAAACTAGGTATGCTCTACCGACAAAATCATTTCCTTACACCCACTACTAAAAGCACTCTCTCTTCCTCATTCCTTGTTCCCTCTCTTCTGTATGGTGCCCCACTCCTGACTAACTTACAATCTTCCCTTAAAACACAACTCTCCTCATGCTACAATAAAATAGCCAAATTCGCTAATGGCCACAAAGCATCTACTCACCATTGTTTTTCTCTCCATAAACTAGCATGGTTAGAACTACACAACCAACTCATATATTCTCAACTCACTCTTGCCCACAAGCTCATCTTTAAACCCTTGTTTTGTCCATCTCTTTCCAATACCTTTAAAATGCACCTTCCAAACAGACAACTCAGAACCAATAACCAGAACCTACTTGAACTACACATACCATTACGCCCCCCAGGTAAAAAACTTCTATCTTATAGTTTAGCATGTCTCTGGAACTCCCTACCTCCAGCTATTCGTACCACCTTCAACCACTTTACATTCAAAAAATATCTTTACTCTCATCTACTAACCCAGTGGGAATGCTCTTGCACCCACCCTTCATAATTTCAATGCTCTTTCATCCACCCTCATAATTTCAAAACTGCCTTACTTTCTTCCTCCTCCTGCTAATAAGTTCCCTGCATCTGCCTCTCCTATTGTAGTAACTTGCATCCTTCTATCTAGCTTCCTAATCTCAAATCAGTCATTTTGTATGCCTTACCTAGCAATCTCATCTGAAATGTCACTTGAAATATAGACTCTTAATGTGGACATACTGAAACAGGTTTTATTTTTACAGTAGGTACCACTTGTAAAGTTACATTGATTCTGTATCTTTAAACAGTAATTCTGTATAATTCTACAAATACTGCAATATGACTCACTTTATAGTATGTACCATCTACAAACTGTAATTTGTACAATTCTGTAAATACTGCAATTTGAACTCTGTATATAATGCAATCTAAATCACTTATATAGGAAGTACCATCTGCAACAGTCAACACCAGTATGATGCTCTAACTGTGTAATTTTATTGATAACTTGATTGCTAATATTATATTACATTTGTATAACTATGTAACCTTGTTAATGGAGCTTTTCTCCCCAGGACTCCATTGAAAACGGGTTCATCTTGGCCCAATGGACTATCCTGGTAAACCAGCTGCAAATAAATAAATAATAAATAAATAAATAAATTTCCAGTTTAGGACTTGCTCCCTCTTAACCATACAGGTTTGCTCTTCTTTGAATAGATTATTGTGGTCCTGTCAGGTATGGTTGAGTCAATGCAGTTATACAGGTGTTTGTATAAATCAATGGTGTAACTGAAAATCCTCTAGTTGTCTTCCACTTCTGCCCCAGCATCTGAACCATGGAACTCTTATGAGTTGCCTGGATCCCTTATAGGTTCACAGGTTGTTTCTAGGATAATGACCACCAAGGCCTTTGCAAGTGTATTCACACACCCCAAACCATGTGGGTCCTGAGTATCATATACATCTATAAAGGGGGGGGGGTCATGTTAGTAGGAGGTAACTAAGGATTTCTAGGGGGTATGAGATATGATAATAATGTTCTTATCAATGATCTTTGTCCGTAAGGGACATGGGGTCAAGACCAGGGATAAATTCCCCATTTCCCATCCAATTATCAAGATTTTGTTTGAATAGGGTCATGAACCTGTTTTATATGGATGGGGAGCCCATTCCATAGAGCAGGAATCCTTTGGTCCACATGCCTGCCTCTTCAGTACATTCTGTTTATGTCACAAGTGAAGTTCAGTCCAAAGATCTAGTGTTTCTGGTGCTGTTTATTTTGCACATGTGCAACGGTTCCATCCAGGCTGGGTCTGGGGAAGGCCTGTAAGCCAGGCAAAGATCCCCTCTCAGCAGCCTGTAGGAGACTGAATAAAGAGACAGAGCCTTTAAGCAATCAGTACAGGGCAGAGTATTCATGCCCTGAATTCTCCTGGTGAGAAACCACTGTGGGCATTCCAGCTGTTGCAAGTGGCTGGTTAGATGTATGCCATGGGGGACACTGTATTCAATGACAGGTCTGATAATGGCAGAATAAAGGGGTACTATAGCTTCCTTGGTCCTGGGTACCTTACCCTTACCTATAAGTTGGGTAACGTAGAATGATTGTCTTACAATCTTGGCTATGTGTTGGTCAAAGACCAGATTGCTGTCTACATATGCTGCTACATCCCTTACTATTCGGTCAGCTCTTAGGATTATTTTCTTTTTTGATAGAGTAATTAACTTGGGTTGACAGTTTCCCAAAAGACATTGTGATACATATTGAGTTTTAAGCTATGGCTTTGGCACCAGTCATCTGTCTGTGTTAAACCCTCTAACAAGATGTTGTTGTTTTGGGGAACCTGTAATAGCTCCCAATTTACAGTCATCTGCAAATTTGGTGATCTAGCACTGAATGTCAGCAAGACAAAAGAGTTGATTGTTGATTTCAGATGATCTCAAGTCCCACACAAACCTCTAGTGATGAAAGGGGTGACAGTGGAAAGGGTCAGGAGTACAAAGTTCTTGGGTGTTCATATCACGGAGAACTTATCCTGGTCAGTCCATGTATCCAGCACAGTCAAAATAGCTCAGCAACGCCTGCACTTTCAAAGGAAACTTAGGAAGGGAAAATTTCCAGGCTACATACTTCAGACCTTTTATAGGGGCACCATTGAAAGTGTCCTGACCAACAGCATTAGAGTCTGGTATGGGAGCTGTAACAATCAGGATTGGAAGGCTCTGAAGAGAGTTTAAGGTCAGCAGAAAGAATCACTGGCACCTCCCTTACAACCCTGGAAGATCTACACAAATGCCGGTGCATCGACAGGGCCAAAAAGATTTCCAGCAATCCAACACATCCTGCCAATGTTCTGTACACTCAACTGTCCTCTGGCAGGAGATACAGAAGCCTGCATGTTAAGACCACCAGACTAAATAACAGTCTCTTTCTGCTCTCCATTAGATTGTTGTACTCTTGGGAAAAACTAACCATGAATCTGTCGAAACACTCAACCACTACTGTTGCAAAACTAGCCTAGCAAGTGACTTATTTTATGGATGTGCAATAACCAAGTGCACTACTTAGGTAGTTCACCTTCACACTGAAGGACTGTAAAGTGCAATATACAAACTGTGGAATAATTCAGTCTAATCATGGATATTGTTTCAATTTTACTTTGACAATATTACCTTCATATTGGTCCTTGTCTTCCTTGTCTCCTGTTCTGGGATGGGTGTGGGTCACTGCTGTCCTACTTTACTTACTAATTGCTACTTATTAAATGTATACAGTCATAGTGAATTAGTTTTTCTCTGTCTAATTGTGCAACTGTTTCCTGCATTAAGAACAAAGCAATGTAATTCTGTTCAGCTACACTGCTGTGTAATTCTGAAAGACAAAAATTTTCTTTGACTTTGACTTTGACAGAGGCCTTGAATGTTAGCATCAACGTCTAAGAAGTAGATGCTAAACAGGAGAGGTCTCATAGGGGGCCCTGGGACATTCTGCTGGTGACTGGACTCTCGGTGAAGGTGGTCTCATTGATCCTGAAATCTTGGGTCCTGTCTCTGAGCCAACTGGCAATCCAGTGACTTATGTAGGGATTTATGCCTAGATCAGAGAGCTTGTCAACAATGCCTGAGTAGGGTATTGTATTGACTGCCTTGGCCAGGTCAGGATATGGCATATGCACTATTTTATCCATGTCCTCGGGGTATTGTATTCACTGTATTGGCCCAGTCAGGATATGGTGTGCACTATTTTATCCTTGTCCTCAGGGTATTGTATCGACTGCCTTGGCCCGGTCAGGATATGGTATATACACTATTTTTTCCTTGTCCTTGAGGTATTGTATTGACTGCCTTGGCCCGGTCAGGATATGGTGTATGCTCTATTTTATCCTTGGCCTTGGGGTATTGTATTGATTGCCTTGGCCAGGTCAGGATATGCACTATGCACTATTTTATCCTTGTCCTCGGGGTATTGTATTGCCTGCTTTGGCCCGGTCAGGATATGGTGTATGCACTATTTTATCCTTGTCCTAGGGGTATAGTATTGACTGCCTTGCCCCAGTCAGGATATGGCGTATGCATGATTTTATCCTTGCCTTAGGGTATTGTATTGACTGCCTTGGCCCGGTCAGGATATGCAGTATGCACTATTTTATCCTTGTCCTTGGGGTATTGTATTGACTGCCTTGGCCCGGTCAGGATATGGCGTATGCACTATTTTATCCTTGTCCTCGGGGTATTGTATTGACTGCCTTGGCCTGGTCAGGATATGGTGTATGCACTATTTTATCCTTGTCCTCGGGGTATTGTATTGACTGCCTTGGCCCAGTCAGGATATGGCATATGCACTATTTTATCCTTGTCCTCAGGGTATTGTATTGACTGCCTTGGCCCGGTCAGGATATGCAGTATGCACTATTTTATCCTTGTCCTCGGGGTATTGTATTGACTGCCTTGGCCCGGTCAGGATATGCAGTATGCACTATTTTATCCTTGTCCTCGGGGTATTGTATTGACTGTCTTGGCCCAGTCAGGATATACAGTATGCACTATTTTATCCTTGTCCTCAGGGTATTGTATTGACTGCCTTGGCTCGGTCAGAGTATGGCATATGCACTATTTTATCCTTGTCCTCGGTGTATTGTATTGACTGTGTTGGCCTGGTCAGGATATGCCATATGCACTATTTTATCCTTGTCCTCTCGGTATTGTATTGACTGCCTTGGCCTGGTCAGAATATGGCGCATGCACTATTTTATCCTTGTCCTCATTGCCTTGGTGACCCTGTCATAGAAGTCTACCAGATTAAGTGGGCAAGACCTTCACTTAACAAAGCCACATTGGGATGGGTTCAGTGTCATTAGGTTGCCAATGTCCTTCTTTTTCATTTCCATGATAAGCTGTTCCATGGCTTTGCATATTAGGCTTGTTAGTTGGATGGGTTGGTTGATGGTCCACTTGTGGAAGGAAATGACTGCTGCAGTCCTCCATTCTCTTGGAATGTAGCCTATTTCAAGGCTGTATTTCAAGAGTGCCACAACTGGTCCTGATATGTCATATTTTAGACAGTTGAGAAGCCAAATGGGATATTTCTTGGACCCATAGAGGTGGTACTCTTGGCTTTAGTAAGTGCTGCCAGCACCTGGTCCCTGCTAATAGCTGGATGAAGTATGTTGGAGGGTATTTCACCTGGTGGAGCAGGGGGTAGAAGGAAGTGAAGTTTGAGCTGAGTTTATCATTTATTTTATTTATTTTATTTTATTTTACATTTGTTGACCGGGCTAGTCCAGCTGGATATATGTCCATTTTCAGTGGAGGCCCGGGGAGAAAAGCTCCAAAGGTTATAACAAGTAAGGGGAATACAGAAAAAATACATAGAAAATACACATATCAAAACAAAACAAATAATTGCAATACGCAATTTATAATATCATAACGTAGTCTAAAATAATACATAGTCATAAATGTTTTTTTTTTTTTTCTCTCATAGTATATATAAGATAAGTTGTATCTACAAGGATATTATGTCCATGGGGATCAGTCAGGATGTGTTATAGTGAGAAGGAAATATTGAGGTAGAGAAAAGGAGGAAGAAAGGTTAATCAGGATTGGTACAGGAGCAAAGCCAGTGTTTATTAAGATGGATTCTCAGTTGTTTTTTAAAGAGTGGAAGAGTGGACAAAGATGAGATATTAAGTGGAAGTTTGTTCCACATGTTGCCAACTGAGTTGGAAAAAAGACAATCTCCTGCAGCATTTTTGGGTTTGGTACTATTAACTAGTAGTTTATTTGAAGAACGTAGTTGTTTCAGATTGTTGTAGGGAGTAAGGAGGTTAGAGAGTATTGGTGTTTTGGATGGTTGATATAGAATGTTGTGAGCTATTGAGAGCTGTTGAAAAGTAAGCTTGTTAGGAAGTTCAAGCCAGTTTAGTTGTTTTAAGTTCAGACAGTGGTGAGTTCTAAACTGGGATCCTGTGGCAAATCGAGCAATATTATGGTAAGATGAAGCAAATTTCTTAAGGTTACATTTAGAGAGATTTGTGTAAATAGGGGAAGCATATAGAAGGGTAGAGAGGAGGTGAGATTGGGCTAAGGTGGTCCGGGCTTCAGGTGTAAGGAAGGATTTGATTCTGTAAAGGGATCCAATCTTTTTGTTAACTACTTTTATTGTGTTATTGATGTGACAGTCAAAATTAAGATTATTGTCAATAGTAATACCTAGTAGTTTTGTAGAAGAATCAGGAGTAATATGAGTGTTATCAGTGGAAGTAATAGAGAAGTTTAGGGAAGTAGTTTTGCGGGTAGGTGCAAACAGTAGTAATTTGTTTTTTTTGGGGTTAAGGAGTAGACAACGGTCAGAGAACCACTTTTCAACAGTGGTAAAGGTTTCTTGGGTGAGAGGTTGAAGTTCTGTTTGAGAAGAAGCAGTACAGATTATAGTGGAATTGTCTGCATATTGTATGCAAGTGGTGTTAGGTATAGCTGACTGGAGGTCATTAATAAAGATAGAAAATAGAAGTGGGCCTAAGATAGACCCATCTAAGATCATCAAGTAGATTTGCAAGGTCAGACTGATTGGTGAAGTTGGTACTGTTTACCACCAGTTCAGCAACTCTGTGTGTTACCTTTAAGGTTCTGAAGATGGCTGAATAAGGCCTTGTGATTTCTCTTACTTTGTGAGGCTATCCTGACCTTGCACTTAATTAGACCTGTTAGTTTCTTGTTTAGTTATATGAGAGAGCACTTGTCTTTAATGGAGCTGCTCTTTCTGATTTTTGGACATGGATTTTATTCTTTTATTATGTACTCTGTATAGGTGAAGACTCAGTCACTGCGGGGTTGCTTTTAGTGTTTGTTTTGGGTTTACTTCTGGTAGGTATGGCAACCTCTATGCAGCCAATCACATGTCTGTTTAGGGAGTCTGAATAATTCTGCATAGGTAGCTGTTGTCTCGGCATTAGGAGGAGTCTTGAATTTTGACAAACTGTCACTTAATAAGATGTGTTTTGCCTTAGAATAGTTGATTTTTACTTCAAAGGAGATGGCTTTGTGATTCGACCTCGAAAGTGAGGATATGGCAAGTGGGGGGGTGAAACACTCCTCCATGTTGGTGAGTACCAGATACAGTATGTTTGATCCTCTAATTGGAGCATGCCGCATCTGTTCCACAGTGTTTGTGTTAATAAAGTCCAGGAAGCATTGTGCCTGTGAGTTTGAGGCAGTATAATTTCTCAGTTTGTAGAGGGTAGTTAAAATCACCCTTGAATAGGGCATTTGACTGGATGGTGAGCACCTCTAGTAGGGTAAGGTAAGAGTCATGAGACTTTAGGGGCATATATGGTGACCTGCAACTAGCCAAGATGAAGTGAGGGATCTTGTCTGTGGTGACATGCATGTGAATGAGCTCCATGGTATCATGATGTTTACCTACCTGGACGTATGTCTGGTATGGGATCTTCTCTATGGTGACGTGCATGTGAATGAGTTCCATGGTATCATGATGTTTACCAATCCTGGACATATGTCTGTTGCTAACATAGATTAAAACACCTCCAAGTTTGGCCTCAGTCTGTGCCATTGTTGGTCAAAATGTGTGGAAGCCACTGTAGTCCTGAACTGCCATAGTACCGTCTATGGCTTTAAACCAAGTCTCAGTAATGGCACAGATGTCTACATTCTCCAGACTGAGGAGGGCATTAAGGGTGTGGAGGTTGTGTTTAGGCTCCTAGCATTGAACAGTAACATCTTACGATTGCTTGGATACTTTTTCACTATGTTCATATATTATTTATTTATTTATTTTTTTGTCATTGCCTATAAAAGGCTCTAAGGGGATGGATAAAGTTTTAGCCAATATCTAAAAGCCTGGGGGGGGGACAGGTGCAGCCCATCCTTGTCAAACCAATGTGGTCTGCTGACCATATCCTCCAATGCTGTCAGATATTGGATTCCCCTAGAATGGCACCAAAACAAACCCAATTATTAAAATCAGTTGTTCTTACTGTGGCACAATCCTTGGTGAAGGTAGAATGCTTCTCATTGCAAGGCCTGTACCTATCTGTGACACATATTCTGTGAGATCCATTATGTCTATTTTCATATTGTCTAGTGAGGTATGTCTCAGATCATTTATACCCACATGAACTATGATAGAATCACATTGGTAATTTGGATGCAGTGACTTCAGTATGTATGTGTGATATTGCAGATCCTGGTTCTAGATAAGCAGCGAACTGTTATCTTCTCCTTGTATAACCTGGTGAGTGGGGTATCTATGTGTTGCACAACAGAGTCCCCAATGACAAGAATATTAGGTTAAATATATATTTGCCTCCTAGGCTTTTCTCTTGGGGGATCATTGGGTGTAGACTTATGTGAGATGTTTGTTGTTTCATCTGGTGTGTGTTTTAGTGACTGGTGAAGAACAGTGTTGCTATTGTGTGGCTTTGAAGGTTTCTGAGGTTTGGTTCATAGGTTCATCGATTAGTACTAAGCTAACTGTCCTTGCGAGCCATTTTAAGCCTAGCCAATTATCCCTTGTGAGATTCAAACCTTGCACCTTGTGCTTGTAAGACACACACCTTAACCATTAGGCCACCCTCCCAACCCTGGGAAGGCTTCTTTTAAGCACTCAGCATAAGACAATCTTTGTGTATAGTGTGCAGTGTGTGTGAGGAATAGAGTTTGAGTATTCTTGACAACCTTGTTGGTATGGGAGACATTTGTCTCCAAGGAGGTTGTGCATTTACAGTTAAAAGGAACTCTGCCATCTCAGTGAGTAGTGGTTCATTTGAAGACTCAGCTATCTCAGTTAGTGGTGATTTGTTTGAAGGCCCAACCAGGTCAGTGAGTGGCAGTTTGTTTGTAGGTCCACCCCCAGTAGCTCTCTACTCCTGTGCCATAGCCTTTGCTCTATCTCCTCATTAATGATATCAGTGGCCTATGTTTGACACTCAAGTAGTCACAACCTTGACCAGTCACAGTATCCATATCATCAACCACCTATAGCCTGACACAGTTATGGAAGGACTTCTATGGTGAATCAGGATACTGAAGCCATGCCTCAATGAGACAGGGAGCATGTACCATGACCTCATTCTCAGCATCTGAGAAGGGAGGTTTCTGTCAGGATAACCTCTTTTTTTGGGAGTGATATTCCTGTTGTAATAGAAAAAATATATATTAGACCAAGAAACACAGCAGGGGTGGGGAATTACAGGCTGATCTACTTTTGGGGAGCAAATATTCACTATGTAGACATCAGTTATAGTAATAGAAAACAGCTCTAAAAATACAGTGCAAACCCTGTAACATCCCCGTATGGACCCCCCTCACAAAAGGATAAAACTTAAGACTATAGAGGAGAACAAACTGATTTAACATGCATTGAATAATATATTGAACTATTAGGCAGAACAGTATAAACAGAGAAAATCTGCTTAATGCAACATTAATCCACATAAGCTGCTATAATTTGCTCAGCCTCCATGAAAGACAACTAAAGAAGAAGAATGTAAATAAAAGTTTGTTTCTTATTTCAAAAACACAACTTTACCAGGTTAGACTTCTGCAGTAATTACAAATAAAAAGATTCAAAATATACCTTTAAAGTAGTACTTATAAAGACGATTACATACTTTGAAAGATTTCAGAGTTATCCTAAAAGTAATGCAAATCAAACAGTTGTTCTGTCGGGGAAAGTGTTTGGCAGCACTTAGGAAATGAATCAGTTTTTCTCTAGCAGGATGGATGCTCTTTAGCCTAAGGTCTTGCTTATATCATGTAGATTAATCCCTCTGTGCATGTTGAATATGTTACTTAGGTTCCAACTTACAGTTATTACTGATTACACTGACAACAATAGTCTGGCTGGTGTATATCAGAAACCAGTAGCTAAAATACCACCACAAACAACTACTCCATGAACTCAACATTCAACTTTGTTATAGCTCTTTGGTCCTTCCAGTAAGACTTCCTCATAATCTGCTATACAATGTCAAAAGCATGCATTTAAATGTTTTAGAAATGGTCACATGATAAAATACCAATAAAACGTTACCATATCCAAATAACTGAATTAAATGCAAACATATAAACTATAAAATTAATAATATTATTAGCAGTGGTGCAGCAGTTAGCATTGGCACCTCATAGCATGAGGTTCTCTGATTCAATTTTTGGCTGGGGCGCTGTTTGTATAGATTCTGCTGTGGATGAGGGTAAGGCAGTGCATACAGCCTACCTCAACCTGGCCAAGGTCTTTGATACCATTCAGCACTCAGGTATCATTGATAAACTCATCAAACTAGGCCTCAATCTTTACATCACTAGGTGGGTTGCAGATTGGCTGACAGAGAGGACCCACAAAGTGAAAGTTGCAGATTTCAAGTCAGACTGTAGACCAGTCACGAGTAGAGTCCCACAGGGCTCGGTCCTGGATCCTCTCCTGTTTGGCATCTACTTCTCAGAAGTCCAGGCAAAAACATTAGGACTGTGCCTGACCATGTTTGCTGATAACTGCAAGCAAGAAGTCACTATCAACTCCCCAACTGATGCAGAGTTTGTACAAAAGGGCCTCTCTGAGACCAATGACTGGTGTTGGAACCATGGGCAGAGGCTTAATGCCAAAAAATGCGTTATCATTCCCTTTGAAAAAAACTCAGTTTCCATGAATTACCATATTGATGGGAACCCACTGAACACTGAAGGGGCCATAAGAGATCTGGGCACCCAGGTCAACAGCCACCTCACCTTCGACCACCACATTACCACTGTGGTCAGAAAGTCCTTCTATGTGGCACATCTTATAACCAAAGGATTTGCATCCATGAAGAAAGAGGTCATCATCCCTCTCTACTCATCCCTCATTAGACCAGTCATCGAATATAATGCCCTGTTTGGCATGTACCTGACCAGACACCTACAACAGCTGGAGTGAGCACAAAAGTACCTCACCAAAAGGATCCTAGGCCTTAAACACATGTCCTACATGGACAGACACAAGGAACTTCAGCTGTTCTCAGTCTCTAGTCGTCTACTTATAGGTGATCTCTGCTTGAATTACAAAACCATCTCTGACCCAGCCCTACTTGAAATACTACACCTAAAGAAATCCCAATCCCCCAAGCCACACGCTCCAGAGATCACAACCTCATTACCACAATTAATAGAACATGCTGGAGGGCCAGGTTCATCTCCCAAAGACTGCCCATACTCTGCAATAAGCTTCCCATTCATATCAAGCAGAGCACCTCGCTGGCCCTCTCCATGAGAAATCTTGACGAGTGGATGGGTAACAGAAAGTTCACCCCAGGGATCACACCAGTTGACCTACTGGCTAGGGGCACTGTGAACTAACATGGGGTGGCACGGTGCCTGGGCAATTTTTTTGGAGATAGGCTTGTAAAGTCTCCAAGGCCATTAGCCTAGTGCACACCTATGAACCTATGTCCTCCCTGCATTTCTGTTGGTATGTTCTGGTTTCCTCCCACATTCTAAAGACATGTCTGGAGTATTTCTCTTCGGGTCTCTGCTGAAAATGGGCTCTGTCCTAGTCAGACATTCTCATTAAACAATGTCATATTTGTTTGTAACAAGGTTGATGTTATGAATGCTATCAACCATCCCAGAGTACTTGCCCAGAGGTGACAATATATCATTTGAAATATAAATGAGATATCAACATTAACCAGCTTTGCTGGATTCTCTATGGAGCAGCGCACATAGCCAAGTCATACTGCCATGTTTCTCACCTCAAGTGTTCATTGAAGACTTAATATATCAATTAAATTATAGTTCATTTATGTGTTTTCTGTTGTACAAATGCAATCATCTAGCTTGTCTTTCCATTCATACTAAACAGCTCCAACAAGGACAGGAATATGCACGCACCTGCTGTACTGAAAATGGTCACAAGTTAAATGAAAATAAATGCTGCCTAGTAGCATTTGGCAGAAAATCTGGCCCCACCTCATAGGTTATAAGCTGTATTCTCTTCTGACAGATATACATACAAATGCATAAAAATATTTCAGGTATGGGCACTAATGACCTTCTTGACTATAATAGTAATAAGAGACCTAGGTACTTATGCGAACAACTCTCTCTCTCATTTGATTATCAAGTCTCCACCATATTCATGAAATCTTTCTGTCTGCTCCATTTAATTTCCAAGGCGTATGTTCGATGTTAAAAGCAGTCATCTTGTCACTGTATTCTCCCCTTATCATATCTGTCAACAAATACGATATCCTCTTTGGTATGTAAAAATCCAAGCATATCACTCCACTTGAAAGGCCCCAGCAATTGTTAACCACAAAGATTAAAGGCCTTAAATCCTAGCTAAACTATCCATATAGATTAGCGCAATTATGTTAATACTCAGTACCATACCAGCTGTGCTGAGGTGATGTGTGTCTTGCTTTTCTAGCCATGAAAGACGCAGTCCTATAAGACCTCCTATGTATTTGCAAAACCAATGGCTTTACAAACCCCTGAACTAAGGATGTAAATTTACACCAGCAATAAAACAAGACTTGCTAGAGGGATAAGTTTTTAACTCAACATATTCCCAGCGTATAAAACTGAGCAATACAAAGTGCTTCCAAAGGGTGGCAGACACATCTGTGTCTCTGCTTAAAAGTGTACATGGCTACTCATCTCATGGTTCCTGTGATTGCTTGTCTAGTATTATATCAGCTTGTTTTTTCTGCTCTGAGATACTGAATATAATCTACAAGGCCCCATCTCTACCTTCCCCATTGCTTTGCTGATTCCCACCAAATCCAGGATCTTATTTTAGCCAGTGTGCCGTCCTGTCACATGTCATAAGATAAATGCCATGTGCTATACATAGTTTTGCAATGAACATTTATTTATTTATTTCACATTTGTTAAACTGGATTAGTCCAACTGAGTTTGCAAACTAACCCATTTTCAGTGGAGAACCAAGGGGAAAGAACCCCAGCAAACATAAGCAAAGATAAACATACAGGGCAAAATCTATTATTTTTGTTCAGTGTACAAATTGCACATTCTATGCAACCCCTTCTGTGAATACACACAACAAAATTACTTTTCTAGGAGTCACATTTTTTTCTCTGATGTTAGATAAGTCATATAGAATGAAGCAACCAACTGTAAGATATCTGCGTGCTGGGAAGGAAATTATGCGGTTTCTGAATCTTAGTATAGCAACCACTATGGGGTGGGGTTTTGCATTTTAAAAGAAATCAGCAGGATAATAACATAACATAAATCCTTAGTATATTACATGCTCAACATATTAAAATATACCTGCTGCCATAGTACTTTTGACTGACTAAATGCTCACCCATATGAGAGAAACAGTTTTGACAAACCTATATAGAAAATAGCCCAGAAGAAGAACTGAAAATGTCAAGTCACTTCATCAGTCACATTGACAGACTCACATGTCAATGAAAGGGATTTAGTCAACATTATCCTCATGTCAGGACACCACGGCTATTCTCTCTCTCGAGTCTCTCAGAAACTCTCATATTAGATGGTCCCTTAATGCAAAGGTGTATTAGGGGGTCCTTTAATGGAAAGGTGTGTTAGAGGGTTCCTCAATGCAAAGATGAGTTAGATGGTTCTTTAATGCAAAGGTGTGTTAGAGGGTCCATTAATGCAAAGGCACCTTAGAGGGTCCTTTAATGCAAAGGTGTATTAGAAGAAGTGGAAGGAAAGTCCTTGTGGGTGGCTGATAGAATACTGTACACACCTAGCATATGCACACAATACTGACAACAGGTATGGTCTGCACACAGAACACTGACAACAGGTAGGGTCTTCACCCAGAATATTGTTCCCAGGTAACGTCTGCACACAGATTGTTGTCCACAGATAGTATGTGTAGAAAGGATATTGTCCACAGCTAGCCTCTGCAGAAAGAATATTGACAACAGGTAGGGTATGCACACACAATGTTGTCCACAGATAGCATCTAAACACAGAATGCTGTCCACAGGTAGAATGTTGTCCACAGGTAGTATCTGCACACAGAATGTTGTCCACAGGTAGCATCTGCACACAGAATGTTGTCCACAGGTAGCATCTGCACACAGAATGTTGTCCACAGGTAGGATCTGCACACAGAATATTAAGAAGATTATGGTTCTCTGTTATTACTGTAACATACCTTGCACCTTGAAGATTATTATAACTTGATCTAATACAGGGGATCAAATGCTAAAATGGAGCAAAAATAAACTTTACCTTCATAGGAAGGCTAGACTTTGTTTATCTGTCTGCCCTGCTGCTTCTGTATAAAGATGTATAAAGCTCTCTGAACAAGTGTAGTTGTGCAAGGAATAGTGCTTATCACTTGTACAATGCCTCAAGTGTTTAGCGCAGTCATGAATGTGTCTAAACCTATATAGTATTACACAGTTAATAGTTCATTGTAGAGAAATCATATACTGAAAAAAAAAATGAAAGCATATGTGCTCTCCAAACCATAGTCACCAGTCCTGACACTGATGGGAGTAGACAGTGAAATCTATATGCCATTAGAGAAATAACTTTATTCTCTAATGCGAGCATTCAGATAATGGCTGCACAACTTAATTTAACCACAAGTGTTCAATATACCACAGATTCCGAAAATAAAGTGCTTAATATTGACATGATTCTTCACGTCACCCGCCACATACCTGTACTCTTCCATATGTGACCTCCAGTTAATAACTTAATAAAAGCACCATAGCTTATTTTACTGACACATATAAATATGAGCATATTAAGTTATGTGTATGAGACATTTCCTGCATTTGTATGAACAGAATATGGGAAAGCAGTTGTTTCATTGTAAAATACGCCTGTGTTCATAGCCGGGTCTCTCAGACAGTGGAACATACTACTGAATTTTGCAAAACAGAGCATAAAATATGAAGTTAAAAAAAAAATCCAGACATTTCATACATACTATGTGTACATATAAACATTAAGATTTAAAAAAAGGATCAGTAATAAAATATGGTGCAAATATAAATTTCTGTTATCCTGGGCATACTCCACTCTTTAAACTTTTATTCGAAAAATCTAATTCCATTCAAAACATGTAATTTACTGAAATGAGGAAGGGATCCCTCCAGCATAAGAACACCGTCTTCCAGAGCACTGCTTAAGAACAAACCGACAGGATTGCAGGTATGAACTGATCTCTGTGCTCTTTAATTGTGGTTGGATATCAGTTGCCTTTAACTGATTAAATGTCAGTCATTTTAAGTCTAAGTTCAGCTTCAACAGCCTTTAGATTTGTGCTGCAAAATACACTAAAAAGCATGGAAAGCTATGTAGTTGTGTGCTGAAGACAGAAAAGGCAAAATAAGGAAACATAAACCTTTGCATATTTATGTTAAAATATCTCAAATGGAAGCAGTCAGCCAAAATAAAATAATTTGCATACTACATTAATAACATTAAATAGTTGTTAAATTAGGGCATGTCTCTTAACTTTTAGGAACTTTCACTACCTAAGAAGTATCAGCAAAACTGAACAAACAAGCCAAGGAATTCAATATCACCCCCCATGTTACATAATTAATAAACTAAATGCATTGCAAATAGATCCCTGTGTAGTAAGATGGATAGCAAATTGACTAAGAGACAGAACCCACATAGTGCAGGAGGCAGGGCCAGCATCAGAGAACATGAAGGTGACCAGTGGTGTCTAGCAGGACTCAGTGCTCAGACCGCTTTTGTCTGGTATGTATTTCTCTGAGCTTATAAACAAAGACATGGCTAAACAAGTTTGCAGATGACTGTCTATCCCTGTATGACAGAGAAGCCCACCTGAGAGAACTTACACACAGCACTAAATTAAATACTAAAAAATTCAACATTGATACAGTTGGCAGACAAACCACCCCCATTCTATAATGCTGACAACACCCCACTTCAAACTAAATATGTAGGAAAAGACCCTGGGACCTGGGCTTAAAATTCTCTCTCCTTTGAACACCATGTAGCAACAGTTGTCAGGAAATCCTTCTGCCTGGTACAGTTGATTGCCAAGGGAATATTATCCAGATCTAAAGATATTACTGAGTCCTTGAATCCAGCACTGAGAAGACCAATTATTGAAGACAATGCCCCTTTGAGATGTACCCCATCAGACATGTCAAACAGTTGGAAAGACTGCAAATATTGCTAATAAACATGATCACATGCTTAAAATCCCTAGGCTGCCAGAAACTACTTTCTTTCCATGTCTTACAGGCTCCTCAGAGCAGATCTGCACCATTCCTTGGATCAATCAGGGACACATTAGTCCAGGATCTCCTGTACCTTCACAAAACAAACAACACCACAAATACCTCTAAATGTACTTCCACAGACCAAATAAACAAGGTAGAGGACAGATTCATTGTTCAGAATCTTTCTCACCTCTGGAAGGAGATACACCTGTACTGTTGCAGGTGTCACCAATGCAGTAAGCATGGCTGTCTCTCCTCTGAGATAGGTAAGCTGGCATTATCCAATCACTCTCATCATCCACATCTCAATCAATCCAGCTCCCATGTTGTTAATCAAACATGGGTCATGTGGGGTGCAGTTAGGACTTTATCGCTCTGAATCATGGGATCAGGTCCTTAATCACATTTTTTTACTGAAAATTGGAAAAAGAAACTACAAACAAGAAATAAGGTATAATAGCATTAAAATTATCTAACTCTAAAAAACAAAATGTTTAATGTAATACCACAAAAGCATGTCAAATAAAGCCCAGAATTAACGTGGATAATTCTTTTTGTATGCTGTTTGCATTACATTTCCAAAGAAGGAAAACTTCAGATTCCATTATGATCTGAACATTTTGCCACTCCTTTCCCTATCAGTGATGGTAAGATTCTTCCTTACAATCTGCAGTGGTGTATAAAATGCTTCCTTATGGGTAGGATGTTTATTCTTTTCATTCTTTGGAACATTTATTAAGATTAGTTTAATTTGACCTTGTTTATGAGAAAGCTCATCTTGCATGCAGTTAACATCAATGAGACATCCTTCAGATTTTAATCTAATTTTTCTTAAAAATTGTTAAACCAGATTATCTGAGCTTGAGTGAATGTCTAGTCAAAGCACATTAACAGACCATATGTATACAGTCTGTTCTTTATTGGCTATATCCACAACAGAAAGTCTTTGTCCTGCCTTGTTCAAACAGCCTGTTTGGGGTTAGGTACCGTCCATGTAGTATCTTTATATATTGGTCCTATAGGGCCATTTTTGCAATTTTTTGGCATGTTATTGTGTAATCCAAATGTTAAGTATTGAAGTATCTTTCATATTTTTCGATCTGATTTGTAACTCACACACACACGCACACACACACACACACACACACACACACACACACACACACACACACACACACACACACACACACACACATATTTTGCATATACAGATATATATATATATATATATATATATATATATATATATTATTTATACATATATATATATATATATATATATATATATATATATATATATATATATATATATATATATATATATATATATATATATATATATATATATATGGGATCCCTTTTAAATCTCAAAATACTGAAAGATCAACTTTCAGTATCTCAAGACTAAAATATCGAAAGTGCAGTGAATCAAAACTACACTTTACCGAATGTTATATTATCAAATATGCTGTTGGTGTATTGTGGTTTGTGTTTGTGGTGCATTGTGGTCTGGGAGTTGGATATGGTGGACAATGTATGGCTTTGTATAGAGATTCAGGTAGGTTGTAAGTGTTTAAGGGGTTTGCATATTTTGTTTGTTTTTAAGTTTTGTGGGAAGTTTTGGTAGTTGGATGGGTTAGATGGGTGAGTTTCTGTGTTTGTTAGTGTTGAAGGCAGTGTGCTTTTTGAATGTGTAGTATGTGTGTTTTTTGCATGTATGTGAGATGGTATGTGAAGTAAGTGAGTAATGGTAGATTTTTTTTTTTTTAGTTATTGGTAGTGCAACCTCGACTTGGGTGTGTGGGGGGCATAGGTTTTGTAGGTGTGTG
>NC_056726.1:1502294827-1502309827 GCF_019279795.1 Protopterus annectens
TTGTCCTAGTACCGCTACAGTTCTGTTGTCATTATACTGGAACAAATAGTATTTGCTAACATTTCAGACGAGAGGCTTAATAACTCCAGCTATATCTTCACTCATTAAGAGTCAACCATCTGCAAATAATAAAGTCACACTTTTCCCCTAAGCTTGTGCATACAGTGCTTTCAATAAAAGTCTGATTCTTTTACCTAATTTGTCATTTGCAAAGAAAAAGAAAGTTGTAGATAAGAATCAATCCTATCTAATAACATTATATATTTCTCCCCTTTCTATTTACTAGAACATCGAATTCAGATCTTTACATAATTCTAACCATAGTTGGACATTTCAAACCCATATATATATATTTTTTTTTCATTTCTTGAAACATATTTCTCATTTAAGTGTATAAAACAGTTTACCTCGTGTTAAACGGTAACAGTTCTGCTTGTATACCATGCCCTGACTTCCAGCTGCAAAAGCTGACACTATCCTCTAGCTATCTGATTTCTTTCTAGAAATACATATTGCCATGCATCTAATATTTGGAGAGTGTTTTGGCATGCATTTTTGCATCAAAACTACATAGACAGGTCAAGCAGTAACAATATGATGGGTATGTATTTATTTATTTATTTACAGATTTTCTAACACATGATAATCCATTCACTAAGTATTGAAATACAAGCATTAAATTGTCAGAAAAAAGCAATGCTAAGGATGTAATTAACAATACAAATACAATGCTAAGAATGCAAATATTTGCAATATAACAATATAACTGTCGGTACATTATAATTACGTATGGATAGGCTTCCACGTTGATTGTGTTTGACAGAGAAATAAAATTTGTTTTCAGCAGTTTTTGTAGTTGTTAGACAAAAACATGAGGGAGATAGTTGGACACTATAGAAATGTAAGTTTGTAAGGCGTATAAGTGGGGCGATATGGGAAGAGGGGGGTACAGAAGGGAATGACTGAAGGAAGTAGTGAGTGCAGAAGTCCCAAGTTCGAAGCTGGGAGAGTCATAATTAAGTATGTTGTTGTTTAATAGATTTAGCCATGAGCTGAACATGAACAGAGACAGTTATTGTTTAGGTGTTTTTGAGATGGATTTTGAAAGTTGTTTGTTTATTATTTTGTTTGAGCTCAAGATGGATATTGTTCCATAGTTTAGAGACATAACTAGAATATCAGGAGTCTCCAGCCTTATTGTTCGATTTAGTCATGTGGAGGAGGGATTTGTTAGTGGATCTCAAGTCTCTAGTCCAGGAATGATGTAGTGTGATACCTGATTTTGTAGTCAGGGACTAATTGGGAATATGATAAGTAATGTGGTAGCTCTAGCCAGAGTAATTCTTTTAATGCAGTGAAGTGGTGGGTGTTGTATGATGTATTTGTGTCAAAGTTGGCTGTTTTATCTTAACAGATCCCCAGTTTTAGCTTCTCTGTGTTGTTCAGGTTTGTAATTATTGGTGAAGTGAATAGAAGAGCCCGGGGTAAGTAGGTTCTTGCTATAAAAAAGTCTGATAAGAGTCGATAAGATATGGTTTTGCCCTAAAAAGGATCAGGTTTCATGGGAGTTTTTTTTTTTTTTTGATGACTTAGAGTACATGTTGGTCAAATTTTTGTTTGAATCACCAAAATCCTTGCTTTCCTCATAGTTTGTGACATATTTTTATGTTTCTCTGCATTGTATAATAATGCTTTAGCAACTATTTGCCCAATTCTGCTGAAAATGAATCTTTAAATGTTTAATTATGTGTATTTCTTCTTCTGCCGCATACAATCGTCCAATCTAATTCTTAGCACCATTTCCAATTGTTGTGTTTCTGTGTGCTTTGTCTTAGATGCTGACTATAACTGTATAATATGTAGAAAATCTGTTTCTACATCTTTTATTAAAAATCATGTTTCTTCTTGTATACTCTTGATTGCTGAAATGAAACTGCATTGCCTCATCTACTTAAATGTCCATGCTCTACACTTTGGGTTCCTGTCCACATTAAACCATAGCATAACCCCTGTTTTGATATCTGCTTCCTCTGCTTGGTACATAATGAGGGATTCAGTTTGCACTTTTAGGCTTACTCTTTCATTATTAACTAAATGCTTTTGTCTGATTGTGAAATAAACTCCTGAAGCTTAGAAAGCTGTTGTTTGGTTTAATTTATAATATCTTTAGTCTTTTCATATTTCATATTTCTCACTTTGCCATAATTTTACCGCTTAATGCTGCTTTCATTCTATCCACCCATCACATCCCTTCCTCTGGTCCACTTGGAACATTATTCCTCTTGTACTATATACTGCACTTTTACTTTTCTGTCTTTGCCCTTCCATTTATAATGTGCCAGTTTCCACTGTTTCAGCATCTCATTTCACCACTTTAAATGTATTTTACAGACAATGAAACACTGGTCAGATATGGATCTATCTTTTAGCTGGATATCTGTTTGGTCAGGTAACTGTGATTACCCCCTAGCGTTCCTTTTCACAGACAAATTATGGTGTTCAGAGCTAATAATTACATCTCGCCATGTTATTATTAACCATTTTAGAATCACTCAGGCATGATTCATATTATTTGAATATCATCTGCATAACATTTACTTATGAATATAATTTGCATTTGCCATGATGCTAATTTAAATAATATCTCTCATTTGCATTTCATTATTTGGTCATTTACATAAGATGCATGTCATGTTGTATTTCTGGTAGCACAATCACACTATGTTGTTGTTGTGTCTTTCGGCTTTTCCCGGTTAGGGGTCGCCACAGCAGAACTCCGGTCTGCTAATGATTGGTAGTTGATTTTTCCGTGCCGAGTTACCAGCCCTGATGCACAACCTTCAACGAAGGTATGCCCATTCACACATGTCTCCACGCAGAAGATGCTCTAGCTGAGAATCGAACCGGACAGCGTCTTACTGTGAGGTGACAACGCTACTGCAGCACCACCACCGCGGGTATCACTCGGAACTGCTCTCTCTCTCCAAATTATTGCTTACTATACTATTTCATGTAACATATGTGCTATTTGTTGAATTCACAACCTTGTCCCATTTTTGGTATGTGTGCTAACCCTAACCATAATCTTGCATCGCATGCCCTTGTACCACAAGTACTCTTATGATGCAGTCATTGTACACATGAGTGTAAATGACTTACGACACACCTCCCTGGACTATGTGTCTTAGTCAGGTTTGAATCCATTGCTGAGCTGCATTTGACCATCACCAAGAATGATACCACAATGCGAACAAACGATTATTGATTTCAACTTTTGGCTTATCTTCTGGTGCCATTGTAAGAGGGTACAATATATATCAGCTCTGCAAAAGATTATAGACAGTCCTAACTGCTTTGTTAGGGTTGGCCTGCACCTCTCCCCTCAAGGCTACCATGTATTGGCTAAAACCTTGTCTACTGCCATAGTGCCTTTTTTAGTCAATGTCAGTCTTCCAAAGGTTTTAACATAACAAAACAGAATCAGGATAACAGAAGGTTATTGCTACTCAGTGCCAGGAGCATTAACAAAAAAACTCCACTCCCTACAAGCATTCCTTACCCTGTAGAACATTAATATATGCATTGTCACATAGACCTGGTTCAAGACCAATAACAACACTCCATCAGTGGAGAGTTTCAATGTCTATCATGCATTCAAACCCACCAGGTGTTGGAATCTTCATATTCTTAAAAGAAATTCATCCCCGGATTTATTAGACAAGATAACAACTTGGAACTCCTTCATGTCCAACTTGCTATTAATAAAATCCCTTATCATATCATATTGCATTATATCTTATCATATCATATTATATCATATGATATTGTATAGTATCATATCATATCATACCATATTATATTGTATCATATGATAGCATATGATATCATATCACATCATATCATGAGTGACTAACTATAGGACCTCCTTCTATGGCCCCCTCAGCCCATACCTCCTACCTAACCAGTATTAAGTCTCTGTGTATTAAGCCAAACACCATTATCCTAAGAGACTTCAACTACCCCTCCACTAACTGGAAGACATACATCCTTGGACATCTATGCATAGACATTTCTGGATTTCATCAATGCAAACTCTCTGGACCAGTTAGTCAACACCCTATCCAGGAGGAATAAAATCCTGGATTTGGTCATTACCACTATAGGCTAGCTTTGTTTCCCACCAATTGCAACTTTCTCCCTCATCAAATCAGACCATAGATCATTCAGATTCACTGTAAGATTGAAGCCAGAAGCATCTGCCAATACTTCGGTATTCAGAGATTATCCCAAGGCTTATTTACTTAAAGTGAATGATGACCTGGCTAAAGCCCCTTCCATCTTGATAATCCCAATGCTTATGTGGAATCTTTTACCACTAAATTCTAGGCACATGTAAATAGCTGAAAAGATGTGTCTGCCCCCTCAGAATTAAATACAATGCCAAATTTAAAAATAAGCCCCCTGTGGTTGAACCTTAATATAAACAGGATCTGTAGTAAAAGAAAAAATACATTGCACACAAAACTAAATTTTGCTGTCAGGATGCCAATAATGTTTTTGCTAAACTTATCAAGGGACTCCAGAATATGAACAAATAAACCAAATTCAGATATGAGGTAAAAATAGCCATCCAGGTAAAAGATAACCACAAAGCCTACTTTAACTATATTAGAAATCGCAGAAGGAATGTCCAGTGCTGCATGGTGCTAATAGTAAAGGATATCAAATACTCTGACCCAAAGCACATCGCCAATATACTAGCAGACAAATTTAATTCAAACTTCACCCCTATCTCCTCCTCTGTATTCCCAGATCACATACCTACATCTACACCCCCTCAAAACTCCCAATAACAGATCCTCAAGAAAGTATCAATTGCAAAAACATTACTTCTATGAGGTCAGATAACACACTGGGTTGCTTAATGGTTAGCCAAAAACATGACATAATGGTTAAAGTTTTCTTCTCACAGACACAAGGTACAGAGTTTGACTCTAACCTGGAGTAATTGTCTATACTTAAAATGGCCCTTCAGGGCAGTTATCCTAATATTACCTTATGAACCATAGATCTTTTAGAAATCTTTGGGTTAGGGACTGATATAATGGTTAAGGTGTTTACTTCATAGACACAAGATACAGGGTTTAATTCCAACCTTTGGAAGTGAAATTGGCTAGGCATAAAATGGTCCACAAGGGCAGCTAGCCTACTACTTACCTATGAACCTACTACATATCAAACCCTCTGCAGAGGATATTAAATATCAGCCTCCAAACAGGCTTTGTGTTAGATGAATAGAGGACAGCAACCGTCATCTCCCTCTAAGAAAGGTTGGGCATTAATGGACCCAGGTAATTATAGACTATAAGCCTGGCTAACCTCATCCATAAGGCTATGGAAAAAGGATCATTTTGTAGTTAATAAACAAGGACATAGGTAACCTACAAACGCTTGACCTAATCCAGTTTAAATTTGTCAAGGGCAGATCCTGACTACTTAATCTGGTTAACTTCTTTGAGAAGGTCAGTGATGTAATGAGGGCAATTCAATACACACTACAAACCTAGACCTTGCAAATGCATTCAGCACCATCCCACACTCAGTTGTCATAGATAAATTCTCCCAGCTAAATGTAAATCCCTGTAACTGACTGGATAGCAAACTGGCTAACAAACTGAGCCCAGGAAATTAGTGTAGGTGGTTCTGCATCCCCGAAAAGGCCTGTCACTAGCAATGTATCCTAGGGTACAATCCTTGGGCCACATCTCTCTGGCATTTACTTCTCAGAGATCAAAGCAAATGTTAAAGGTTTTTGGTTAACCAAGTCTACAGATGACTGTAAACTTGGTGCCATCATAAACTCCCCAGAGAACATCAAAACTCTCTACAAGGTCTTTCCCAAAGTAATAGCTTTTGACAAAACCATTGACTAAAACTAAATGCAAAGAAATGTATTACTGTATCCTTTGACAACCATGACTTCCCTTGTAACTACCATCTTAACAACACACCTCTGAAACTTGATCCTGTAGCTAGTGGTCTAGGAAATTATGTTGCAAAGAGCTGTCCTTTGATCATATGTATCCACTTTTAAGGAAGTCATTTTTCATTGTACAGCTTAGATCTAAATATATGGCATCCAGGTCCAGGGATGTAATCATTCCTTGTACTCAGCTCTCATCAGGCCGCATCAAATATATAATGTTCATTCGGTATTGTATGGCATCATTCCTCTGTACTCAGCTCTCATCAGGCCGATCACGGAATATAATGCTCCATTCGGTATGTACCTGTCCAACCACTTGTCAGCTGAAGCAACCATAACACTTTCTCACTAAAAAGAAAAATAATACTGAAAGACGTAAGACTATACAGACCATCTAAAACCTTCTCCCTCTCTTAAGTACCATAGAAGCTACTAAGAGTCAAACTCTGCCTCAAAAGACTATCCTGTCTAACCTGTTACATATGTGCAGGTCCAGTGGTAGTGTGAGCATCCACTCAAAGGATCTCAATGTCTTTTGCAGCATGTTGAATGGTACGTATGTATTATATAGAAAACCCCTTCAATGAATCCATTCTCCATTCCACATAAAGCCTAGTACTTCTCTTAACTCTATTCAAATGCAGTTTGGATCATTAGATTGGAAACTGCAAATTCACTCCTGATTTAGTACCTACAGCCCTCATAGATAGGGATATCAAGTAAATGTCTCAACATTCCTTTGTTCTGCCCACCTCTGGGTTATTCATACCCAAAATATAAGAGCTAAAAACAACCATGAGAATGTAGGGATAGACTTCTTAAGATCATAGGATCATAGATTACTAGGCTATCAGCCTGGAGGTCATTTTAAGCATAGACACTTCAAACCAATGTAATACCATAGAGGTACTAGTCAATACCTAAGACTACATTTAGAGATGACTGCCCTGTCCAGGAGGGTTGTGGGCACTTTGCCTGGTAAGAATTTACAGTGCCCCATCCACTCATCTAGGTTCCTCTTGAACAGTGTCATAGAGTTGCTCTGTTTCACATGAATTGGTAGCCTGTTCCAAAGATGTGGCAGTCACTGGGAGAGAGATCTGTCCCTCCAGCATGTCCTATTTAAGTCACAGGCCATATTACGTCCCTGGAACAGGCAGCCCTGGATGCAATTGATTTATGGATATGCAGTAAGTTC
Source organism: Protopterus annectens (assembly GCF_019279795.1). Classification (NCBI taxonomy): domain Eukaryota; kingdom Metazoa; phylum Chordata; order Ceratodontiformes; family Protopteridae; genus Protopterus; species Protopterus annectens. The sequence goes on from NC_056726.1 coordinate 1,502,302,012, forward strand.
ATTAGGTTTGGGTCTTGGGTTGCTCTGTAGACCAGGCATAAGTCTCCCCTAAGAAGTCTATATGATATGGAGTATACTGACAGGGATTTTAGTCAGTCCATGTAAGGCACATGCTGGAGACCGTCGATCTTCTTTGTTAGAAATGTTTGTAACTGCTAGATGCTTAGTATGGTACATACTGAATAGGTGCCAGATAAGTGTCGAGTACAGATGGGTTATAACTTTTTTTGCTCTCGAGGCAATGCCTTTACTAATCAAGTGAGTTACATGGAAAACTTTACTTCCAATGGTAGACACATGGTGGTTGAAGTTAAGGTCGCAGTCAATCTGTGATCCCAGGTCCCTTACCACTTCATGGGTACTTAGGGTATTGTTGCTGATTTGATAGTGTGAAGGGACATTGTTGTGCCAAAGAGAATGATGATGCATTTCTTTGCATTCAGTTTGAGACCATGACTAATACATCAGTCATTGGTCTGTGTGAGACCATCCTGTAGTATACTGACTTCATTTGGGGATTCAATGATTGCACCTAGTTTGCAGTTGTCTGCAAACTTGGACATCCACAACCCTTTAGTTTTGACCTGAACTTCTGAGAAGTATATATCAAGCAGTAGGAAGCCCAGCACTGACCCATGTGGCATTCCACTGGTAACAGGTCTGCTGGTTGATGTAGAGTCACCCCCTTTGATTGTGTGTGTCCGGTTTGTGAGCCACTTTGCAACCAATCTTACAAAGAAGGGGTTTATATTCATTTTTCTAAGTTTATCAGTAATGCCTGAATGTGGGATTGTGTCAAAAGCCATTGTCAAGTCAAGGTATGTTGTGTGCACAGATTGCCATCATCAATGGCCTTGGTCACACTTTGAAGGAAATCCACCAGATTTAACAGAGAGGATCTGCCCTTCATGAAGCCAAATTGGGAAGGTCCAGGGTTTGGAGGTCACATATGTCCTTATTTATGAGGTCCATAATGATATGTTCCATGGTCTTACAGATGCGGCTGGTCAGGCTTATAGGTCTGTAATTCCCAGAGTCTGTTGCTAGGCCACCTTTGTGGAGGGAAATAACTGTGGCTGTTCTCCATTTCACAAAAACAAAGCCTGTGGCTATGCTACAATTGAAAAGGGTACTTAGTGGTGAAGGTAGTTCATGTTTTAGCCTGTTTAGAAGACAGCCAAGGATGTCATCTGGTCCCATAGAGGCTGTGCTTTTTGCCTTCGGCAGGACTTTGAGGACCTGCTCTTCAGATATGTAAGGTGATGGGTGGTTTGGGGGAGGGTTTGATGTAAGTTAGAAGGGGATAAGGATGTGAAATTTTCATCAAACCTATTCACTAGCAGGTCCGCTATCTCTGAGGGGTCAGTGTGTGTGATACCGTTGGCCACCAGTTCTGAACATGCTTGGGTCCTACCCTTTAGGTTATGTACATAGCTGTAAAAAGGCCTTATGGTTATCCTAGGCAGTACTTGCTAGGTTTCTCTCAAAGGAGCTCTTGGATGATTTGACAAGTTGTCTTATTTGCCTGTTAAAGCTGAGGAGGGTGCGTTTTGATTGTTGGGTCCTTGTCTTTGTTTTCTTGAACAGCAACTTTTTGCATTTATTGTAGAATTTGTTGATGCTGGAAGTCCACCATGGCATATTGATTTAACCTGGGACTCTGGCTTTGATTCTATCTGGTACAGCCAAGTTTATACACTCATGCAAGTGATTGTACAGGCTTTAGTGTAAGCCTCGGTGGAGTTACCACTTTCAGCTTGGGGGTGGGGCTTGGAATGCATTTATACCTTCACCTAGGAGGGTATAGTTTGCCTAGGTGAAGTTTTTTAGTATGATTTCACCCTTTTGTGAGTTCTAGTGTTAGTGTCATTTTGGAGGTGACTGATTTGTGGTCAGTTTTAACTAATGAGGGTCCAACAGTTGCAACAGAGCACCTGTCTGACATGTTGGTGAGGACCAGCTCTATGTTTGTTCCTCTTGTTGGGGTATGGACAGTTTGTTCCAGGCATTTGAATTCACAAAGTCAGAACTTTTGTGCTAGCGAGTTTGGACTAGAGTAGGTTTCCCAGTTGCTTTTCGGATAATTGAAATCCCCCATAACCAGTGTGTTCGATAACATTTGGCTTGTCTTCAGTTTAGTTAAGTAGGATTCTTGGGTGCGATGACCCATGGATGAGAGCCTATAACTGGCTAGGACTTGAATGGGGGTCTTACCCATCATAACCTGGACCTGGAGTAACTGAATGGAGTTGTCCAGTCTAAATAGACGTGAGGTGAATTTATCTCTAATATAGATTGAAACACCACCTCCTTTGGATTTCACATTTTCCTTTTGCAGTCTAAAGGTGTGCAAGGTATTGTAGCCTTGCAGGGCCAGGGTACTCTCTAAGGCATTAAACCAAGTTTCTGTGACTGCACAGACATCTACATCTTCTATGATAGAACTGCTTCCAGGGAGTGCAGTTTTTGGTTTAAGCTCCTAGCATTTAGCAGCATGACCCTTATTTTGTTCTGATTGGTTAAATTCACATCAGAAAATTTTGTTTTCAAGACCTTGGCTGAAAAGGGCAGTATGGAGGAGGCAACAGCCTATGCTAGCAGCTGAAATCCTAGGGGTGCCAGGTGAAAACCATCTCTGGCAAAGCAGAGATGTTTGTCGACCAACTGGATCCCCTTGGAATGACAGCAAAAACGAAGCCAATTATAGAAATCAACCATTTTTTTGTGTATACTGTGGAATCAGTCTAGGTGAGGATGCCATGCTGCTCAAGGCTAGGGACATACCTGCCTGGGACACATAATCAGGGAGCTCAACTGTCTCTCTTCATATAGTTTAATGAGGTATGTCTCAGGTAATTCACACCAACATGAACTATGCCACTGTCATAACGGTACTTGTTGTTGAGAGACCTGAGTGTATATGTGATTTGGCTAATCTCGGTACTGGACAGGCAGCTAATCATGATTTTCTCCTTGTCCAACCTGGTGAGTGGGACATCCGTGTGTCTCACTATTGGGTCTCCAAGGACAAGAAAACTTGTTTTTTTAAATGTTAAGCCTTATGGGCTTGGTGTAGAGACACTGGTGTTGCTATGTGTCATGAGTGCTGTGTAAACTTTGTTAGCAGATTTGCATTTTGGATGTGTCTAGTGATTCAGAACGTTTTTTTTGAGAGAACCTCCACATATTTGGATTTAAGTTTTTGATGCGTACTATGTGTATGAGTAGTGGCACTATGTGACTATGTAGTGGTGGGTGAGTTGACAACCTTCTTCCTGTTACTGTTTTGAGTGAGAGAGATCATGGATTCTAGATCCTTGGTGTAAATACAGCTCTTGCTCTCTGTACTAGACTATGTTATTAGTAGAGGGTTGACTGTGCACACGAGACAATTGTTACACTGTCTCTAGAGGCCTGTCAACAAGGTTGGCAGGAGAAACAAGGGTAGTCCAGCAGTCCATAATGCTAGGTTGAAGACTGTTGTCACTAGGGGTGGCTTTCAGAAACAATCACGGAGGTGCTCAGCAAATGGATATTTCTACCAAATGTTTTAATTTAATTGTCCGGCTTTGGCACACAATTACACGGCAGTGTGCGGTGCTGCACAACAAACAGAAACCTGCTCAGATGCAGAACCTAAATACCAGAAGCTAAAACTTGAAAAAAACTCTAACAAAATTCAAAAGGACCAATGAGGATGCTTATTCCAAGCTCTAGACCAGCATCCCTTTACCAGTCAGGCACCTGTCAAACACAATTCTCTTCCAAAAGTGCAGATAGGCCCTTTCCAATCCAAGATGGCCTGCAAAAATGTGCTCAGAACAAACAAACCACTACAAATGGTTTCAGAAGCAGCAGACCTGGATCTGGACTATGCTACATCTGCTCTCTACCCTAGTTTTAGTGGGAAACACTACAGAATATTTAACACAGCAGAAAAATAGCAGTGAGACACTGAAAAAAAAAACATTTAAACAGTAGAAAATCAGCCAGGGTATCTAAAGAATGATTTAAATGGTTAACAGATCAGTTAATTAAGTACTGCTTGGTGGGAAAACCAGAGCAGGCAGAACAGATAGCTTTAAAACAGTGAAAAATACCAGTAAATACTTAACAAACAGATCAATAGCCTAGAAAATTCCTTTGAACCTATTTGATGAAAAACCCTTTCTCTAACAGTACCACTACAGAAAACACACACACACACACACACACACACACACACACACACACACACACACACACACACACACACACACACACACACACCAAGTAAACACATGCATACGATATTAAATCTGTCCCCTTATTTAGCCTTACTCTAACTGTATCCCTCAAACACTCATACATAAATTCCTATCCCTAATGACAAAACCTTCAGGATAGCTGAAAGTTTAAACACTAGGAAAAAAAACACTTAGTTTCATGCAAGCACACCTCACACAACACAGGTAAAGTCCATGTTCCCAAAATCAGCACTGCAGTCAAACACAAGTTCACTCAAACAAAAAACACAATAGTTAATTGTGTTGAGTAAAGCACATTTGACAAAGTTAACGGTAACATTGTAAAGGTGATAAACAATTATTTTCCTCTTCTGCTAAAGATTATCCATCCAAGGCAATCTAGTTTCATCCTCCCAAAAGTACGGCTATTCTCAACCATATTCTTTAGGCAATTTCTTTAAGCTGACAACCTAGTCCTTTAAATAAGCTGACCACACAGCTTTTTTAACTTAATGCACAAAAAACATTTCATATGGTTAATACATTCATAAGTTCATAGGTGATTACTAGGCTAATGACACCATGGGTCCTTTTTAAGACTAGCCATGCATCCCAAATCTCTGACTAGTTCTGATACCCAAGGGTTATTTTAAAGGGTGTTCTTCTTCTTCTTTTGGCTGCTTCCATCAGGGGTCGCCACAACAGATCAACTGTTTCCATTTCTTCCTGTTCTCTGCATCTTGCTCTGTCACACCAACCACCTGCATGTCCTCTCTCACCACATCCATAAACCTTATCTTAGGCCTTCCTCTTTTCCTGTTACCTGGAAGCTTCATCTTTAGCATCATTTTCCCAATATACTCTGCATCCCTCCTCAGCAGATGTCCAAACCAACATAATCTTGCCTCTCTGGCTTTGTCTCCAACCTTCCAACCTGGGCTGACCCTCTAATATACTTATTCCTAATCCTGTCCATCCTCATCACATCCAGTGCAAATCTTAACATCTTCAACTCTGCCACGTCAAGCTCTCACTCCTGCCTTTTTGTCAGTGCCACTGTCTCCAACCCATATAATATAGCTGGTCTCACTACCCTCTTGTAGACCATCCAATTCACTCTTACTGGTACTCGTCTGTCACAAATCACTCCTGACACTCTTCTCCCATCACTCCATCCTGCCTGTACTCTCTTCTTCACCTCTCTTCCACACTCACCATTACTCTGAACTGTTGATCCCAAGTACTTAAACTCATCCACCTTCGGCAACTCTACTCCCTGCATCCTCACCATTCCTCTATACTCCCTATCATTCACACACACATATATTCTGTCTCAGTCCTGCTGACCTTCATTCCTCTTCTCCCTAGAGCATATCTCCACCTCTTTAGGGTCTCCTCCACCTGTTCCCTACTCTCACTACAGATCACAATGTCATCTGCAAACATCATAGTCCATGGGGACTCCTGTCTGATCTCATCTGTCAACCTGTCCATCACCATTACAAATAAGGAAGGGTTCAGAGCCGATCTTTGATGTAATTCCACCTCCACCTTAAATGCATTTGTCACTCCCACCACAGACCTCACAGCTGTCACACTACCCTCGTACATATCCTGTACCACTCTTACATACTTCTCTGACACTCCTGACTTCCTCATACAATACCACAACTCCTCTCTAGGCACCCTGTCATATGTTTTCTCTAAATCCACAAAGACACAATGCAACTCCTTCTGACCTTCTCTGTGCTTCTCCATCAACACTCTCAAAGTGAACATTGCATCTGTAGTGCTCTTTCCTGGCATGAAACCATACTGCTGATCACTAATCATCACCTCTCTTCTTAACCTAGCTTCCACTACTCTTTCCCATAACTTCATGCTGTGACTGATCAATTCAATCCCTCTGTAGTTACTACAGCTCTGCACATCACCCTTATTCTTAGAAATCGGTACCAAAACACTTTTTCTCCATTCCTCAGGCATCCTCTCACTTTCCAAGATTTCATCAAACAATCTGGTTAAAAACCCCACTGCCATTTCACCTAAACACCTCCATGCTTTCACAGGTATGTCATCTGGACCAACAGCCTTTCCATTCTTCATCCTCTTCATAGCTATCCTTACTTCCTCCTTGCTAATCCATTGCACTTCATGATTCACTATCCCTACATCATCCAACCTTCTCTCCCTCTCATTCTCTTCATTCATCAGCCCCTCAAAGTACACTTTCCATCTGCTCAACACACTCTCCTCACTTGTGAGTACGTTTCCCTCATTATCCTTTATCACCCTTACCTGCTACACATGTTAGCTCAGTACCTCTGTCTAGCCAATCGATACAGGTCCTTTTCTCCCTCCTTAGTGTCCAACCTTTTATACAACTCACCATACGCCTTATCCTTAGCCTTCACCACCTCTGTCTTTGCCATGCACCTCATCTCCTTATACTCTTGTCTACTTTCTTCATCTCTCTGACAATCCCACTTCTTCTTCGCCAACCTCTTTCTCTGTATACTCTCCTGTACTTCTTCATTCCACCACCAGGTCTCCTTGTCCTCCTTCCTCTTTCCAGATGTCGAACCAAGCACCTTTCTAGCCATCTCTCTTACTAGCTCTGCTGTAGTTACCCAGCTATTCAGTAACTCTTCATTGCTACCCAGTGCCTGTCTTAACTCTTCCCTGAACATCACTTCACAATTACCATTTTTCAATTTCCACCATTTGATCCTTGGTGCTGCCCTCACACTCATCCTCCTCTTCTTGATCACCAATGTCATCCTGCAAACCACCATCCTATGCTGCCTAACTATACTTTCCTCTGCCACCACTTTACAGTCTCCAATCTCCTTCAGACTTGCCCTTTTACATAAGATATAATCCACCTGTGTGCATCTTCTTCCACTCTTGTATGTCACCCTATGCTCCTCTTGTTAAAATACGTATTCAACACAACCATGTCTATCCTTTTCACAAAATCCACTACCATCTGACCTTCTGCATTCCTTTGTTTAACACCATACCTACCCATCACTTCCTCATCCCCTCTGTTCCCTTCACCAACATGTCCATTGAAATCTGCTCCAATCACCAGTCTCTCACCCTTGGGTACAGTCATCACCACTTCATCCAACTCTCTCCAAAATTTTTCTTTCTCATCCATCTCACACCCAACTTGTGGAGCATATGCACTAACAACATTCATCATTACACCACCAATTTCCAGCTTCATAAACATCACTCTATCCGACACTCTTTTCACCTCCAAAACACTCTTAGCATACTGTTCCTACAGGATAATGCCAAACCATTTCTCCTCCCATCCACACCATGATAAAACAATTTGAACCCACCTCCGATACACCTAGCCTTGCTCCCCTTCCATCTGGTCTCTTGCACACACAATATACCAACCTTCCTTCGGTCCATCATATCGGCTAGCTCTCTCCCTATACCAGTCATACTGCCAAAATTCAAAGTTCCAACCCTCACTACCACAGTCCTAGCCTTTACCTGCCTTCGGCCATTTTTGTTTATTAAAAACATGAAATCTACATGAGGATGTTCTTAATATACCAAGAGACTTGTTT
>NC_056726.1:1502314827-1502364827 GCF_019279795.1 Protopterus annectens
TACACTATCAGCATTTCATCTACATACGGTGGGAGTAGAACCCACAGCTTTCTGCATCAAATGCAAGTATACTACCTGTTGTGCTACTAACAATGCAAACAGATTTGCTGTAAGCAGCACTAAACTTCTCTTGCCTGGTGCTCTCAGCTTGTTGTAAAATCCACTTGACACTTAACTAAATCTCTTAACTTTGCAGCACAAGAAATCTGGACAAGTCTAACTTTTATTGGGGTGGGGGGCAAAAGCCCAAAACCATGGACACATTTTAAACATTGCTTGTATAATCTTAGAAAGTTGTTAGAATAAATGTTGTGTTATTGTGCATTTCATGTTGGGCAGGCAGCAATAAGGACAGAACCAGCAGCAGAATTAAACTCATTGAGCACAGAATTAAATCAGGCAGCACCAAATAAACACTCGGGCAGGAAGCAATAAGAATCAGCAAAACACATGTGAGCAGAAATAAGAAAACTCTCCCTACTTGGAACAGGCAACAAAATGATCAGACCAAATCTGTATTTAAAAATTGTGCGGGCGAACAGGAAGAAGAAGTTGTCTACAATGCACGCGTAGACGTGATGCTATGGGACCATTCTTCAACAACACCCGTAAAAAAAACAGTTTTATTTTTTTTTTTTTTTTTTATGAAAACTATTAAAGTAGACTAGACAGTCCCTAAAATGCCACCCCTCTCACCCCCTCAACACACACACACCACACCACACCCCCAGCTACACCACTGACACCTAGAAACCCTGGAATCTGGATAGAGGAGAGAAAATTAGAATGTAGCAAATGTGGCAAGATCAGCAAACTGGGGCTGAAGTAATTGTGGAAGCATCTGAACTGAGATCCTGTGTTGACAAAGAAGATGAGGGTCAGCTGTATAGAAGAAACAGAAAGATACCTCTTCCATGTAAGATTATGTAGTGCAAGAGAGTTTGATGCAAGCTGTGACAGTACTGCAATACAATGATGTAGTACAAACACAGCCCAGTCTTACAAAAAGTCACTTAGCAAGAAGCACCTTCACAAGCTTAATAAAAGCAAGCTCTGTCTCAAGAAGGAAGGAATAGGTACTAAACTATGGTTCAACACTATTAGTCCAATAAAACAGCCAGATATGAAAAAGAAATTAAAATCTCAGCAAGCTATATGGAGAGTTTGTGTAGTTTTGTAAGGGTTAATGGACAACAAATATGGAAAATTTGCTAAATCGGTTGCATTAAAGTGTTGTTCTCACCTATTTGAAATAGAAAGGTGGGACATAGAAATATAGCAGACAGTTTACTTCATGCAACCCTTCCAGCAACAACTGATAATCCCAGTAAAGGTCGCATTGAAGCTGATAACATGCCTGATTTGCTAATATAATAATTAAGCATTTTTAAACATCTTGACAGGCAGTAAGACTAATAGCAACAATAGGCTTAAATTACTGTTCCTTTTCTAGGTCATCCCTTCTGGAGAGGGTGCTTATATTTTACATTCTGTGCATTATAATCATTTTTCTCTTAGAAAAACTATGTCTTAAATATATTGAGAGCCAGCTAATAGATGCACAGCCAAAACCAACCTTAGTTTCCTTTAACAGTATTAGCAAATGGAACTGACTCATTGTCAAGTGTCTCCCTCAACTGTGTGATAAAATTACTGCTCGTGACAACATTGAAAGCTACTGTCCACCTTTAAAAGGAGCTACAAGAATGTGTGTATGGATATAACTTTTTGCATGGGACAGCTGTGCTTAAGCTCATTTCTGCACTGTGATTTTTTTTACCTATTGGTTGGCAAGACAAACCCACTTGAAACAAGTGCCCCTTTTCATGGGCACCCAGGAGGACTATCTGTTTGAGTGATTTGCTTAGAGTTACACAGTAGAATGAAGGAAGAAGGAATCGCACCTTGTTCCCTGGGCACAGGGAAGAGCCTAGTAAAATCTCAGAGCTTTAGTCCTCTATACTAAATCATCTTTCCAGTCAAAGCAAAGAACTGAGGCCATGGGTGATGCAGACATGGAGCCGGATTCCAAGATGTTCAGGGCACCATAGAAGAGGCACTTCACCATCCTGCTTCACTATGCCAAATTTAATTAAATCCTGAGGAGAGGCTAAGCACAAAACAGTTCCATGCAATGCCATATGGGGAAATGTAAGAGATTCCGACAATGCCAGGAATGGCTGATTGCATTCTGCAGCATTCATTCCTGGTGTAGCACAGTCCCTGTTGAGGCTTCAGCAGGCCTGCCAAGCCCACCCAAAACTGTGTGGCACCAGGTGCAGCACTGAGCTTGCTTGCAGTACCAGAGCTGCCATATAAGTGGAGCTGCTTGGTAAAGAGTCCATCCTGCATAACAGTGCCACCTATAAAGCATGAAGGGGAATATGTGCAAGCATGCATGCATGCATTGTGACTAATGGGGGAAGGATGCATGGTGGTTATGCATGTAGTCTCATCATCCTAAGACTATGGTCAGCACAGTTGAACATCACTTATTTGACATTTTTAACTGTGGAAGCTGCTCCCAATGAAACTCAGACATAACTTACAGATTACCTTACCACATATACATGCACTTCTTGCTCCTCCCAGCTCTCTAACAGTTGAACATCAGCTGCACAACTCCACTGTATGTGTGTCTTGCTACTGCAGTCAGCCTGACTTCCTAACATCTAATGTCTACAGTACCAGCTCCTTCTTATTTTTTTATTTACTGACATTTGATTACCAGGAATGTCTGACTAGGTAGAATCCCATTTTCAGTGAAGGCCCAGGGAGAAACGCTCCAAATTAGTACAAAACATTTTAAGAGCAATAATTTTACAATATTCAAAAATAAAATAAAAACATCTGAAGTTTAAATAATTATAACAAATTAGACATAATTTAAACAGTGGTTAAGAATCAATACAATTTTTTGGCAGTCATTTAATATTTAGAGAAGTTTTAGACAGTTTGCATAGAAATTAAAGGTATGTTTAATACAAACAGGAATTGCAATATAAAGTAAGGGAAAAACAGGTTTATGGTATATTTAGAGAGCAAGTCAGGGAAGACAATTTGATAGACGTAAGTGAAGAAGGGAGAGTAAGGAAATATAAGGATTGAAAAGGTACATGTTCATGTTTAGGGATATAGTTTATCCTAGTTTTGAGCAAGAAAAGAGACAGATTTTAGCTAGGAAGTCTTTCAGAATGCTTTTGAAAGATGGAAGGCATGCTAGTGACCTGATGGATACAGGAAATGAGTTCCAGGCCTTAGTAACCTTGTACAAGTACATACAATTCCCAGAAGATTTGACAGGTTTGTAGACAGACGTTTTTGGTCATCGGATTGCAATGACCAACTGGGAACATTCTTACAGATGGAATGTGGAAATGCCAAAAGTGCCCACTGACTTCTAATCCTTTCCTTTATAGAGTTGAATATTGGCAAGTTTTATGAATAAATAACTCCAAAGCATTTTAGCACTGCAAGCCCAGTTTCCTTTTGGAATCAGGTATGATAGGGTTGTACCAGTCCTCATTAAAACATGTAACATGTGCCGACTGAGGATGAGTGGACTCTTAGTTTTGGAATCAGGTGTGAGGTAAGTGTGTGGTGTGGTGTCCTGCTCCATGGCAATTCACTTTTGAAGTCACAGGCCATAGACTCACCTGTAAACTGACAACTTTATTCTGTGACTCAGCTCTTCCTTCACCATCTACTTCCTGGCACAGTTGATTCATTACCATCATCTCTATATCCATGTGCTGTTCACTCTCCTGAACTCATAACTCTCAATGGTCCAGATTGTCCCAGAAAGTCTAGATTTTTGCCTGATAGTTTTGCTCTGTTCCTCATAAAATCTGTGGTTTTCTGGCAAATCATTGAGGATGGAAGTCACTAAATAATGACAGACATGCATTTCAGACTTCATATCCTTTAGAAAATACATACCAACTCAAAACCTTTTATAATATTAATTTTTTTAAGTTTATAAGAGCAATATTTAAAATCTGTCCCTATTTTTGGGCCTTTGACCCCCCCCATTCTTTTTGGCTTTGTCCAGATTTCTTGGGCTATGAGGTTGAGAAGTATGTTCCTGATCACCTCTGCCATCATTGAATAAGGGGATGATATGTGGGTTGGGAGGGTGGCCAAATGGTTAAGGTGTTTGCCTTGCAAGCACAAGGTGCAGGGTTTGAGTCTCACAAGGGATAATTGGCTAGGCTTAAAATGGCTCGCAAGGGCAGTTAGCTTAGTACTAATCTACGAATCTATAAAAAATTCTAAAAAAAAAACAAAACAAACAAAACTAAATTCAAAACAAAAAAAAATATCACAAAGGGTTCCACTCCACAAAGATTTAATATGTTAATGCTTTTGTCCACTTGTTTAAATGGACTTCATCAGACAAATCACAACTTACTATTACATACTTAAATAGTTAATTAAACTAATGACATCACAAACCATTTACCATTGGTTCCTAACACAGAGACTTCCCATACCGTGGAATAAACTTCCCATTCACGTCAAGCAGAGCACTTCACTGGCTCTTTTTAAGAGAAATCTTGATGAGTGGATGGGCAATAGGAAGTTCACCCCAGGGATCACTTCAGTGGCCTTGCTTGACAGGGGCACTGGGAACTAACTTCGGGCAGCATATTGTCAGGGAATCTTCTTGGGCTAGGCTTATATAGGATCCAGAGCTCTTAGCCTAGTACACACTTATGAACCTATGAATAAGATACTTAAATACCTGTTTCAGCAAGTTGCTCTTGTTAACATATGAAGAACAATCAATTATTTTAATATTTTGCTTTTATTTTATTTTTTTTTTTACTTATTTTATTTATATTTTGGCAGAGGACTGTAATTTCTGATTTAGAGAGCTATTTTTCATGTCAATGTCTTCATCCTCAATAGCAAACCACTCATGTGCTTGCTGAAAATCTGAATCATCTCAGGCCAAATAAATAATTGTAAGAACTTGGCTAACCTTGCAAAGGCCCTAGGGCCATTAGCCTAGTAACTTCCTATGATCCTATGATCCAGAAGCACAACATTGTCTGCAGACAAGAAGAATGTGATCCGAAATTTCCTAAAATGCATGATCTCAAAACATCAGCTGTGCTTTTGTATCTTGTAATGTGTAATTCGTGAATGGAAGAGTAGACAAGACTTGAGCATGGCAGAATCCTTTAAACACCAGGAATCTGCCTAACATAGTAGTGAGAACGCAGACTGAGTTCCCTCTCCTCAAATATAGGGAACAAAGTGCATTTAACAATAGGACTGAGACCCCCCCTACTTTTGTAGCAAGTCCTACAAAACATTCTGGGGTACATGAACATAGGTCTTCCTCAGGTTCACAGACAAATTTATAGTTGGACAAACCTTAAATATATATCCATGGACAATAAAATAAAAAAATGATGCACAGTTACATGCTCAGACTGGGTGGCCACGGTGGTGTAGTGGTTAGCGTTGTCACCTCATAGCAAGAGGTTCTCTGGTTTGATTCTCAGCTGTGGTGCCTTCTGTGCGGAGTCTGCATGTCCTCCTTGTGGTCACGTGGGTTTCCTCTGGGTGCTCCGGTTTCCTCCCACATCCCAAAGACGACACTCTAAATTGGCCTTAGTTGTGAGTGTGTGCATGTGTGTGCCTTCTGTGGAAGGTTGGGCACCGGGCTGGCAACTTGAAACTGTAAAACTCTACTGCCAATCATGAGCAGATAAGTGATCTGCTGTGGCAACCCTAACCGGGAAAAGCTGAAAGAAGATGTTACATGATCAGAGTGGAATCAGTACTTTGTCTTCTTGTTAGTCAAACACGGAGCTATCTGATGTGGATTTCTTTCCACCATTACAACATGAGCCTACCCAGGTAGAGCAACAACCAAAAGTTGCCTTGACCCCCCCCCCCCCTCTTCAAAATGGGAAACATGGTCCCAGTGCTCCAGGCCAAATGCATTTCCCTACCTTTCATTCAGCACTAAAGATCTTTAACCATGATGCCACAATAACATTCAATGCATTCGGCATTTCTTTCTGATCTCATCCACTCCTCTAGCTTTGCCACACTGCGACTGTTTAATCACCTCGGTGTTTAAGGAATGAAGTATGTCCCAACACTTTACACATTTTAATACAGAACCTGGTAAATTGTGACTGGAAATGTATATATAAACTCTGTATATATAAATTTTGTTTTAAATAAAAAATTATTTAGTACTGCTTGATTTATTTCTAACCTGAGAATCTACCTAAATATGTCATCCTTGGATTTTCAGGGTTTATGTATTAGTTTCCCCCCAAGTGTTTGGCTGTAGCCTGTACAGACTCAGACACCTTGAGCAACATTTTTCCCTGTAAAAGTATGATTGAAAATTGTTCAATACCTTGTTGCACACAGGACAACTAGTTCACAGTGACAAGCAATGTCCCCAGAGTTGCAAACTGACTGATATTCTCACTCCAGCTATCCAATCAATAAAAAGGGTCTGTTACTATAAATATGAACTTTCCTACTGTCTCCATTACCAATTTGGTGGCTATGGGCATCCTGAGGCAATGTAGAAATGGCCACATGTTTACTGACAACCAGTTAATTTTCAAACAAACTGATATGGTATGTGAGAGATGTATTTACACAATGTCACTGGAGGCAAAGCCTTCGTATAAAAGTACTCCTAATGTCAGTAAGGTTGTCTGGAGTACACACGTTGCACCCATCAAACACAATTCAAAGCAGACATAGACCCACATATGCTGAGTCTCTTAAATGTAACCTTCCTAAACCACAAAAACCTCTTGTATGAAATACATGTAACAAATACCCTCTGCAGCCCCAAATGCACTCTTTCAAAACAACGCCCACATCAACACATAGAGCCACATCTCATGGAGCCTCTACCTCTAAGCCCATAAGGCAAGCCACTACACAATCCAACATTCTGGTCCTTGGAGACTCCATCATGAGACACACTGATGTCCCTTTCACCAGGCTGAGTAAGGAGAAAGTCACGGTCAGTTCCTTATCAGGGGCTAATATCTGACACATTATGCATGCACTAAGGTTCTGGGATCACAAGTACCAGTAAATGACCTGAGACATACCTCCCTAGATTATATGAAGAGAGACATCATAGGCCTCTCAGAATATGTGTCCCAGGCTGGTATGAGCCTAGCAGTGAGCAGAATTTTACCTTCTCCAAGGATGATGCCACAAGTAGAACAAAACATGATTGACTTTAATAATTGGCTTAGTTTCTGGTTTAATTCTAAGGGGGTGCAATATTTGTCAACTTGGAAGGAGGTGTTCAACATGCCACACTGCTTTTCCAGGGATAGCCTGCACCTCTCCCCTCTAGGCTTTCAAATATTAGCTAAAACATTGTCTTCCCCCATAGTGCCTTTTTTAGGAAATGCCAAACTGAAATTACTTCTGATATAGCAAATCAAAACCAAGAAAATCTCAGTGCCAGGAGTCTAAACAAAGCACTCCAATTTCTAGAAACTCTCTTCACCCTAGAGAATGGTGATGTTTGTGTGGTCACTGCTACATGATTTAAAGCCATGGAGAGCATGCCAACAGTGCAAGGTTATAATGCCTTCCACACATTTAGACTAATCACTTCACAGGCAGGGACTAAAGGTGGAGGTGTCTCTATTTACATCAAAAATAAATATACCTCAAGGCTGTTCAAACAGGACAAAGCACTTTATTGCTCCATGTACAGATCACCATAGGGAAAAATCAATATCACTTCCTTGCCTGCTATAGGCCCCCCTCTATGTCCCAGGAAAACCACACCATGTATTTAAACTTGTAAGCAACGCTAACCATCTAACCCAATACCATATTCATGGGTGACTTTAATTGTCCCACTATTAACTGGGAAAAATATACGACACTAAATAAACAGGTTCAGAGATTCTTTGATTTTGTAAACACAAACTCCCTGAACCAGACTGTCAATACACCAACCAGGGGTGAAGCTATACTGGATCTGGTACTTACTAATATGGCAGAGTACTGCATATTCCCTACCGTAATGTCTTCTCTGGTAAGGTCAACCCAAAAATGGTCTCCTTTAAAGTAAAAATAAATCCCAGAACCCCAGCTAACTCTGGAATGTTCAGGAACTAGTCTAAGGCTAACTTCCTGCTAGTAAGTGATAACCTGGCAAAATTTCAAGCCTCCATAAACCCTGAGAACACTGCTGTCTATGCAGAACTGTTCACAGAAACCCTGTACAAGCACGTCAATAGCTGCACAGAGGCAGCTGTACACACCAGGAAGAAGTACAGATCAAACTCAAAAAACAAGCCATCCTGGTAGAATCACAAAATCAATAGGCTATATAACTGAAGGAAGAAAATCATGGCAAAAATTAGGAGGTGCAGCACACAGCAGGAAAAAAGCACTCTCATGAAACTAAACAAACAACTCAGAGGACAAATAAAGTCTACCAAAGCCACATTTGTGGTGAATTTGGCCTCCGAGGCCAAGGGCAGCCATGAGGCATTCTTTTGTATGTCCACAACTTCAGAGATAATACACAATTGTTTGCAGAGCTCATTGTAAATGGAGCCACCTATACTGAGCCAAAAGATATAGCCAACCTACTGGCTGATAAATTCAGCTCCAAATTTACACCTCTCTCCCCCTCAGTCTTCCCTCAGGAAATACCATGAAATATAACTCCCCATCTATCACTAGAGAACAGGTCCTTAATGGTCTCTCTAAGGCCAAGAACACTGCATCAATAGCCCCAGACAATATCCTAGGATGCCTTATAAGTAGCATAAAACATTACCTATCTGGGCCTCTGGAATTGCTATTTAACTATAGCCTCCAAACAGGCTTTGTGCCACATTAATGGAGAACAGCAACAATCATCCCTCTGCACAAAGGTGGATGGTCTACAGACCCTGGAAACTACAGACCTGCATGTCTCACTAGTCTTATATGTAAAGCCATGTAAAGTCATGGAAAGAATTATCATGGAAATGATCAATAGTGATATAATAAACCTCAAGACAGCGGACCCAACCCAATTTGGTTTCATCAAGGGCATATCATGCCTATTCAGCCTGGTGGACTTCTTTAAGAAGATCACCAAAACAATGGATGAGAAAAAATTGCACTGCCTACTTTCACATAGCCAAGGCATTTGACACAATACCCCACTCGAGCATTGTTGACAAGCTCAAGAGGTTAGGTACAAACCCGTATGTCACCCAGTGAATAGCCAACTGGCTCACAGACAGGACCCAGGAAGTCAGAATTGGGGAGTCCACCTCTACAAAGAGGCCTGTCACAAGTGGAGTCCCTCAGGGATCAGTCCTTGGACCACTCCTTTTTGGGATTTACTTCTCAGAAATCAAGGCCAATGTCAGTAGTCTCTGGCTGACTAGGTTTACAGATTATGCAAATTACGAGCTATCATTGAATCTCACACTGACACAAATGCTCTCCAGGAGGGGCTAACACAGACAAACAACTGGTGTCATAGCCATGGACTAAAACTAAATGTCAAGAAATGCATAATAATATCCATTGGGAAGTCCTCTTCCCCTGGTACCTATTATATTGACAACAGTAGCCAGGGACATGGGGACACACATATACAGTAATCTAGACTTTGACTATCACATGTCTACAATAGTGAGGAAATCCTTCTGTGTTGTGCAACTTATAAACAAAGGTATGGCATCTAAGTCCAAGAAAGTCATTGTTCCACTGTATTTGGCATTCATCAGACATATCATTGAGTACAATTCCCCCTTTGGTATGTACCTAACCAGGCATATCCAGCAACTGGAATGTCCACAGATGTTCCTCGCTAAAATAAAACAGGACTTAAGTAAAGTGTCCTATGCAGAGTGCCTCAAGGCCCTATCCTTGTATTATGTCTCCTACAGGCTTTTGAGGGGAGAGCTATGCCCGGCATACAGGGCATTGTCAGACCCCACTCTGATGGACCTCATGCATATCCACAAAATAAATATCACCTGAATTACCCATTCTAAAGACTTAAACCTTGCCTGTGATATAAATAGGACCTGCTGGAGACACAGGTATGTATCCCAGAGATTACCCTGCCTCTGGAACATGCTCCTCATCCATGTGAATCAGAGTTCCTCCCTAACCCAATTCAAGTGCAACCTGGACAATTGTATATGGAACAGGAAATTCATCCCTGGTTTGGCACCTATGTCTCTAATGGACACAGGCAACCTGTAAATGGATTATCTTCCAGTCTTTAGCTTGTAAATGTTTCCTCTCCCAAGCCCCCGCATACACTTATCAAGGGTATCAGAACTTCTCAGAGATTTGGGAATCGGGATGCATGGCTAGGCTTAAAAAGGTCCTTGTGGTCATTAGCCTATTAAACATCTATGCACCTATGAACCTGAGGAACAGGTATAAAGTGTGAAAATACCGTTTGTATATTTTTCAAAAACTTGCTTTTACTAACATAGTTTTGTTGTGAATTCTGTATTAATTTACCAAGGCTAGTTTGAATTTTGTATAGGCAGGAATTGATGAAAATTTTTGGCCAATAACTGTTCTTTATTTGTGTAATGACTAGCATAAATTTAGTGGAAAACAATGTCTTTATTATGAAGTTTTCTAGTAAGACGAAAGCACTCAATTCTGTTGAATAAAAACTTAAGAAATGCTGCTGGTGTTCTCAGACTTGGATCTGTTTATGATGGCTTGATTCATTTATTTTATTTATTTAACATTTGTTTACCAGGAAAGTCCTACTTGGAATGAGCCAATTTTCAGTGATGGCCCAGGGAGAAATGCTCCAGATGCATGTTTTTGTAATGTGGCAGAAAACTGGAGCACCTGGAGGAAACCCACATGAATGCAGGGAGGACATGCAGACTTCACATAGAAGACACCCAAGGCAAAAAGTGAACCAGAGATCCTCTTGCTGTGTGGCAACAATGTTAACTGCTGCAGCACTACGCCATCTACTTTAGTATTGGTGTTTACCTTGGTTCCAGCTTTATTTTCATGTCATGTTTCAGCATCCCCACTGACAAGAGTCTGGTCAATGCCTTATATCAAGTCACTGTACAGATTGTATGACCTGCTTGTGGTGATATGAACTTCAACTGTTCAAGCCCTCCTCAAGTGTCTCCCATGCAAACGATATTTCATGAGTGCCTGCCATAGCTCCAGCCATCCTCGCCTCTCAGCATCAGCTAGTTACTGCCAGCGAAGCCTCTTACCAATGTGTATATGTCCTTTTCTGTAACAAGATGACGTCCATCAAAACTTGTATTAATCCTGGATTCTAGGGAAAATGTCATGACAAGCCCTGACCTCCTTTTGGCCGTAACATCTTGGCAATGGCTGAGATCTTGATTAGGGTCCACTTGGACTACATCTCTTTAGCTTCTCCTGGCATAATGGGAAAGCACTTTCACTTTGAGAATGGATTTTCCTTAAAAGTAAATATCTTTCTCACCAGTTTAGGTTTGCATCAAAATTAAGTGATTTACTTGATAAACTTTAATGATTTATTTTTCTGTGTTTGATTTTGTTGCGGACATCTGTAAATAGTTATGGTTTTATTCTATATATCTTTAAATAATTGTGTACAATCTTTGGTTTAAAATTAATAAAAAGTTGTTTTAAAAAATGTAAATATGTTTTAGACATTACTAGAATATCCTCATCGCATTTTTTGATTTTCTACATCCATCAAGCTGGCTGACAAAAATACCTTTCAAATGCTGAGCAATAACAGCTAAACGCCTCTTGTGACCTGTGCGTGTGCAGAACATAGAGCCTTTGAGTCTAATGACATGGCAAGAAACACAGTCAATGAGCTTTAATCTAAGATGTCCTGACACCAATTACTTTTATAAGCAACAGTATGTTTGATGATAGTGTTCATTACAGACACTCCATAGTTAACAACAATGCCGATAACAGTTTGCCACTCAGGTTCATACTCAGCAAACTGTATCTCTGAGTCACACCTTCCATGTTTCCCAGTCATTCTACACATAACTACTAAAATCTTCAAATATAACTACAAAGTCAGTAGTTGGTGTCCTATCATCAACTACCTGTACTGTCTCCAAGAAGGTTAAATAACGTGGGTAGAAAAAGCTCTGTATGAAATCAGGCACACCGAGTGCTGTGGTAACTGTTAAGTTTCCAGGTTCTTTGTTAAACAAAACCAAAAAAATGACATGCCTTTTACAATAACGTTTGATAGGTTACTATAAGATGGGTATGCACTGGAAATATTGTGAAACAAAGTTGTGGTTTCCACTCACAAAAGTTAGTTACTTTATCTTTTAGCTACCAAAATATTTAATAGATAAACTACTGCGAAATAAATATCAGCGCATATTGTTTCATTATTTCATTTAAACCGTTTGAAACAAGTAGCATGGCATACAAGTAGGGAACCAAACCCAAAAAGTCACGCACGTAGGATCTGCTGCACGGTCCAAATAGCAAACAACCGAAAACACCAAAACGGACCAGCTGTTAGGATGTAAATAATTTTATTGCTTCAATAAATCTTGATATCAGCAATGGTAAAAACCATGCTGAATAAGCAAACCGGTTTCGGCTAATGTTAGCCTTTTTCAATGCCCAATAATCAAAAAAGTAAAACATCACCATTGTGAGCCCTACTTATAGTCCCTCTCTTAAAGAGGTATTGCCCAATATAGATTCAATATAGTAACTAAATGAAAAATTCAAACAATTTAAACATCATGTTCCCATAATTCAGCCATATATTAGAAATTCTATTTGGTGTTTGGAAAAAAATAAATAAATGAAATACATTGTAAATATACATATGTATATTCCAAAAGTGTTTAACAGACATAAACCTATATTCAGACTGCTGATTAATATATTGAATGGAACAATTATAGCAAATATACCACAAACAAATAACCTACCATTATAAATGTATGTCACAATATGTATATAAGGCTAAGATATATAATTTATATAGACCTATAGGACCCACCCGTGATGGGTGTAAAAAATCCATGTAGCCTAATAAATTGAAACATGAAAATGGAATACATGAAAATCGAAAAATACATGTATTTGCAACATATTGAATTGGTTCCAATGTATTCAAACCTGGTTTAAAAAGACCACCTAACTAAAAATCCATGTAGCCTAATAAATTGCAACATGAAAATGGAATACATGAAAATCGAAATATACATGTATTTGCAACCTATTGAATTGGTTCCAATGTATTCAAACCTGGTCTGAAAAGACCACCTAACCTTATGATCCATTTATACTCCATGTCATTGAGTTTCTTATGCCATCCTGCTTTGATTTGTCGATGTAAATTGATTCTATCTATAATGATGAATGTAAAATGAGCAGAAGGATGTTCAAGGGTATGTTTATACAAAGCATTAGTCATGCGTTTGTGTTTGATTGCACTAATATGTTCACAAACCCGCAGTTTAACAGACCTGGAGGTCTGTCCCACGTAAAATGCAGAACAATTACAAGTGGCCAAATATACTGCCCAATCCGAACTACAATTAGAAAACATCCTGATCCCAAAAACCTGGGATGTATTTCTGCTAGAAAACTCACTAGTTTTGGGCATGTGTTTACAAAACGAGCAATGACCACATGGAAAACTTCCCTTCAATGTATTTCCCTCCAGAGTGGTCTGTAATGGATACTGTAAACTATGTCTCTTATAGTGGGTTAGAAAAGAATTTAAATTTCTACCTCTTCGGTAAGAAAAAGAACACTGTTGGGGTAATATATCATTCAAAATTTCATGAGAACGTAAAATGTCCCAATGTTGGTTGATGATATCAACAAATCGATTAGTATTGGCCCCATAAGTGGTAACTAACCTTAAAGTGCGATTCTTCCCTGACCTCTGATTGAACTGTTGTTTAGATTTATATTGTAATAAATCCGAACGTGATGAATGGTTAACTGTTTTCAAAGATTTAATAATGATGTGTTTTTGATATCCACGATATATATATATATATATGGTTTACTATCATTTAGAGTATGACATGCTGTCGGCGGTTATGCTGCCGAAAATCAGAATGTTGTTTGCAAAATGAAAAGTGAGTTGGATAGTCGAACACATTGTGAATGCAGCAGTGCATTTGCATAAGTGTGTTCGATTATATGTATGAGATCGCAGTACAGTGGGGATAGGAAATTCACCAATATCCCCACTGTAGTGCAATCTCAGAGTTTGAATAAATTAGTAGCAGGGGATGTGGGGGGTGCAGGGAGTCTTGCACCCCCTGCAAAAACATGATATGTCATATTGGAGTTTGATTTACATCACCTCCTATACAGCTATCACATCACATTTCCGGCGACAATGTTGACTCAAATGTGTCGATCATTTGGGGCAACATTGTGTACACTCGATATGTTTCATTTCGGTTTACATTTTCATTATTTCAAATGGCAATGTTTTGCTGTTCGAGCTAATGATAGTAAACCTCTCTCTCTCTCTCTCTGTATATACATATATATATATATATATATATATATATATATATATATATATATATATATATTTCATAGGTAGGTACTAGGCTATCTGCCCGAGGGCATTTATAAGCCTAGTCAGAGTGTGTCGGCTTTCGCTGCCGATTGATTAATTAACTGAGCCTCTGTCAAGCAGAGCCAATGAAGTGATCCCAGGGGTGTATTTTCTGTTATCCATCCACTCTTCAAGGTTTGTCTTGAAGAGTTCTAACTGCACACTCCTGCCACTGGGGTGCAGGAGAACCTTCTCCAAAAAAGAAGGCCTGAATTAGTACTCAAGTTAAACAATCAAAGCTAGATTCAGCAGACCTGAATCTAGTTTATGCGACAGCAAACAAGGTACACCAATTTCAGTAAGAAACAGTTAAAATATGCAGGCACTATCAGCCTCTAACCAGAAATTCCCATCTCAGAATGGTAGAGTCCAGCCTCTCTTCCCACAAGAGTGCAGACCACAAACCTTCTTAATGTAAAATTACTGGCCTGAAGCCCAAGTACTTAAACCAGAACTAATACACTTTTAGAATAACAGACACTGAGCCTTCAATCAGCAGGTCTCAACTTGGAAGCATGTAAGCTACCTGTCCTGCCACAACAGTGCAGACCACAAACCTTCTTAATGCAAAATAACTATTCTGAAGCCCAAGTGCTTAAACCAAAAGGCTTAGAATGATAGCTGCACTTTAATCAGGTTACTATCAAGCAGTAATAAATACAATTGAATACTTTTAAGAAGGCCTGGATTAGTGCTCAAGTTATACAAACAAAGCTAGATTCAGCAGGCCTGGATCTAGTCTATGCTACGGCAAACAAGGTGCACCAATTTCAGTAAGAGATAGTTCTAATATGCAGGCACTATAAGCCTTTAACCAGAAATTACCAGCTCAGAAGGGCAGAGTCCAGCCTCTCCACCCTTTAATCAGCCTTCAATAAGCAGTTCCCAACTTAGTACTTGAAATAAAATCAAAAATTTAAAATACCTATGCAAAACCCAAACTTGAACCAAAAACCTATCATGGGAAAAGACCAAAGAATCAAATATTCTTTTTTTCCTCAAATATTTTTTTTATTTTCAATTAAAATACATAATATTTTTAAATATAATTTTAAACAACTTTTTACAATATTTACAATAGCCTGACTTTCAATTATATACACTGTATGTTATTAAATATAGAATTAACAGATCAGTTATCAGAGATACAATAGTGATTATTGCAGAGTGTCCAACAAAGATATAACTTTCTTCCAAGGATTATTTACCAATGGCCTGGAATAGATTCGTAGTTCTTTGATTTTTATTTCCATCAATGCAGTTGTCTTCAGTAAAGTGTAGAATTCTTCCAAGGTCAGTGATGCATTTGAATTCCACCTTCTGGTTATGCATTTCCTAGATATAGCAAGTATTGTCCATATCAAATACATATTTGTCTTATTCAGGTAGGGGCCTTCATTTACATTTAGTATAATCAATACTTTAGTTAAAGTAAAGGATTCATTAAATAAAGCTTGTAAAAAATGATTGATTCCATTCCAATATGATTTAATTTTATTACATTCATAAAAAGTATGAATCCAGTCTGCTTTATTTGACTTTTCACACCTCTAGCAAAAAACATTTGTAGTAGTACTGATCAAACCATTTGTAGTAGTACTGATCGAACCATTTGTAGTAGTACTGATCAATCCATATGTAGTAGTACTGATCAAACCATTTGTAGTAGTACTGATCGAACCATTTGTAGTAGTACTGATCAATCCATTTGTAGTAGTACTGATCAAACCATTTGTAGTAGTACTGATCAAACCATGTGTAGTAGTACTGATCAAACCGTTTGTAGTAGTACTGATCAAACCATTTGTAGTAGTACTGATCCAACCATTTGTAGTAGTGCTGATCAAACCATTTGTAGTAGTACTGATCAAACCATTTGTAGTAGTACTGATCAAACCGTTTGTAGTAGTACTGATCAAACCATTTGTAGTAGTACTGATCAAACCGTTTGTAGTAGTACTGATCAAACCATTTGTAGTAGTACTGATCAAACCATTTGTAGTAGCACTGATCAAACCATTTGTAGTAGCACTGATCAAACCATTTGCAGTAGTACTGATCAAACCATTTGTAGTAGTACTGATCAAACCATTTGTAGTAGTACTGATCGTTTTAATTCTATCTGGTGTTAAAAATGTTCTATGTAAGTATTTCCAGTTAAATATTTTCCAGTACTGTGTGTTAGGGGTGTGATTAACTGACAGTAAGATGTTAGTTTTAATGTCTTCTGTTAACTGCAATGACTAACCTTTTGTTAAGAACTGCCAGTATGATGGTTTGGGAATTGTTTTATATGTTATTAACTCTTTATATAGATGTGAAATGGATTTTTTCTTTTCACAACTATTATATATAAATTTATATAGAACACTTATTAGATTTGGAATATCTTTAAATGAGGAATTATTAATTAATATGCATAAATCTTGAGTATACATTAGAATGCTTTGTAAGGTTAACTAGTCCTGTGTTGGAATATTGTAAGCAGTTTTTATCATATGTATATCTAAAACATTTAATTTAATTACACATTGAAACCAGCATAAGAATCCATGTTGTTCCCAGAAGGTTATTGTTTCCCTATATATTTTGTGAGGAAAGTTCTTAGTGATGGTAAATGGGGTTAAAAGGTCAAACCAAAGTTTTAGTTGTGTGTTTGAATTGATAAGTTTCCTAAATGAATTAATGTAATGATTAATCAGTGTTGTTTTAGAAGGCTTTGTTATATTACATTGTATACTTATGCATAGTATGTACCAGGGTTTGTTTGATTTGTCTACTATTACAAAATGTTTTAACAGATCAAATTTATTTGTTAATATAGCCATTGCTAATTCTTTCCAGTTGGCAAAATAATTTGGGTTTATCCAGTCTATTGTAGTTTTAAGCATAGATGCTTTTATATATGTTTCTATTTCTGGAAAGTTCAATCCTCCTTGTTTCCAGGGCCTAATGTGATGAGTTAGAGCTACTCTATTCTTTTTGGGATACCGTAAAAATTTTATTAAACATGACCTTATTTCTTTAAGAATGCTTCTTTCAGGAATTAACTGTATTGCTAATGCTACATATAGTATTTTTGGCAATAAGACCATTTTTATTAATTGCAATTTGTCTTCAAAAGTTAATATAATTTTGTTCCACTTTTTTATATATATTTTTATTGTTTCAATAATGTTTTTATAATTTATTAATATTGTTTAATTTATATTTTTGCATAACACTATTCCTAAATTATTTAGCGTAAGTTCTTGTTTTCCTATGATGGATTTATCTGTAACTTGTAGTTCTTTTTTCTTATTTAAAAATAGAAATTTTGATTTTGATCTATTAAAGTGTAGACCTGAAATCTTATAAAATGTCTCCATTACTTCTTCTAGCTCTCCTAATGACTCCCTGGAATTTGATAGGGTTAATAAAATATAATCCGCAAAAAGCATTATTTTAGATATGTACTGGTCATAGACTTCTATTCCTTTTATTTTTGGATTATTGAGTATTATTTCTGCAAGTATTTCTATAGCCAAAGCAAATAAAATAGGAGAAAGGGGGCATCCTTGTTTAGTACCTTTCGTTATATGGATAGACTCTGAGGTGAAAGGACCTAATTTAATGTAGGCTAAGTTATTAATATATATGTTTTTAGTAATAAGATGAAGGGAGGAGGAAATTCAAATAATGCTAAAGTTTTAAATAGATATTCCCAGTTGAGGGAATCGAAGGCTTTTTCTATGTCTAATCCGATTACAAGTGTTTCTGTCTTTTTATTCACATAATCTATAAGAGTAAGTATCCTTTTAATATTATCATGTGTGTGTCTGTTATATAAAATTCTAGTTTGATCATTATTAATTGTCTTTGAAAGTGGGATTTTCATTCTGTTAGCTAGGATTGACATGAATAGTTTGTAATCATTATTCAGTAATACTATAGGTCTGTATGAAGTGCAAAGGTCTGATGGTTTATTATCTTTTAGAATTGACGCTATGAAACAATATTTCCACGAGGGTGGTATTTTTGCTTTTGACTGGACTTCTAGCAAAGTTTTATGAAAAAGGGAGATTACTGTTGAAGGAAAGAGTTTGTAAATTTCCATAATTATACTATCTATCCCTGGAGCTTTGTTAGATTTACTTTGTTTTATCTTGTCAACAATTCATTTGTAGGATATAGGTTTTTGTAGGTCTAGTTTTAAGTTTTCGGGAATTTTTTCATATTGGTAAGGTTTGTATCTAAGTTTATTTGGTTGGTATCTAAATCTTCTTTTTTGAAGTGTTCCATATAATGAAACTGAAATGCTTCAAGGATGTCTCCTACATCTGATACTTTTTTCCCTTTCTTTTCATGATATATACTACTAATGTTATTTGCTTTAGATTGTATTTAAATTCTTGTAGATAAGTTATGTAGATATCTGGGGGAGGTAGCTAATGAGTTTACTTTTAATTTTTCCAAATCTAGGCAAGTTTTGTGTGTTAGAATTTCATTATATTTTTTATTTAATTCCTCTATTTCATTTTTGACTTCTGGACAATTCTGATTTTTTTTTTAGATTTTGCTGTCAAGAGTCTGGTTTGCAAGTCTAATGATTCAGATTCCCATTCTCTAACTTTGTTTTTGTACCAGCTAAGGGTCTTACCAAATAAATACACTTTTAATGAGTCCCAAACCATGACTCGACTGATTTCTGTTGTATTATTAATTTCAAGAAATAATTGTAGTTCTGACAACATCCAGGGTCTGAATTCTTTAATTTTCATGATATATGGTGGAATTCTAGTTGAGAAGATTAATGGTTTAAACTCTATTTGGAGCTTCATTATCAGAGAGTCATGATCTGAGAGGGGGCATGGAACTATTGAGTAGTTGAGGATTTTTGTTTGTAAATCTTGAAATTTGTCTGTTCTGGTTTGTGTTCCAAATCTATGGTGTTTATGGGAAAATAATAAGGATTTATCATCTTTTACTTTAAAAGTGTCTATTAAATGAAATGAATCAATCCATCTTTTTAAGGATTTTGAAATAGTTGCTATGCGAAAAGACTTCTTGGTAGTTTCAGAAGCACCTAAGGTACAGTTAAAGTCTTCTCCCAGTATAAGATTTCCTTTATAATTGTTGGAAATAAAATCTAGGTGTTTTTTAACCGTTCCTGCTCCAATTCCTAGGAACCAATATAGGTTAGCTAAGGTCCATATTCTGTTATTAAATTTAATTATAACAAATGCTAGTAGACCTTCTTTGTCTTTATATTTATAAATAACTTTTGGAGTGATTATGTTTTTCTTCCCGAGAATTGATACTCCTTTTGTCTTTGTTCTATAGGAGGATTGAGCTAAGACTTTATAGTCCTTAGGGTTCCAAATAAAGCTATCATTAGTCTTAAAATGCATTTCCTGGTTAAATACTACTTGTGCCTTATTTAGATTTAAATATTTTAGTAAGTTTGATCTTTTATTTGCATTATTCAAGCCATTAGTATTTAATGATAAGAATGTTAAATCCATTTCAAGTTATTGTTGGAAGAAACCTTTTGCTTCTTTTTTTATTTTGATTATAGTAGTTATACCATATTC
Organism: Protopterus annectens; assembly: GCF_019279795.1. Lineage (NCBI taxonomy): Eukaryota > Metazoa > Chordata > Ceratodontiformes > Protopteridae > Protopterus > Protopterus annectens. The sequence continues at coordinate 1,502,334,997 of NC_056726.1, forward strand.
TCTGATAAAATTGAATGTTATTTTTATGTGTGTAAACTTGGGAGTGTAATTTAATGTTCTTTCTTCTTTAAATACAAGTAGGGTACAATTCTGGTCAGGCTTTAAAAAAAGTACTTCTATAAAACAGTAATTCTAAAGTATCAAATACAAGTAAATATGAATTTCTCATTAAACATGGAATGAAAGCCATTCCTAATCCAATAGATAAAGATAGATCTATTGGATTATCAATCAGACCTTTAACCAACAATATCAACTGAGCTCCATATGTTAAATTATTATATGGAGAATTTTCTTAAAAGAGATATGAAATTCTATATTATTCTATTATTGTTCTATAGTATTTTATATATCAGGATGGAATGTTAGTGTAAACAATTATTAAGTTGACTTAGAAAATATCCAGTATTTAGTTACCCTCATGAGATCCCAAATATGTCAGATATGTCATTTTGGATAAATTAAATGCAACAGAGGAGCATACAGAATCAAATATTCTTATAAGCTGATTTACAACAGATGATATTCCATGCAAACCCTACCTCTCATTCAACAAGGCCAAAATGGGTGTCTTAAGTTAGAGGGGGGAGAGAAAGTAGGAGACAGTTGGTGTTGCAGTACAAAACAATGACCTATCAAGGTCCACTGTAGTGCAAACTAAAGATGGCACCATTGTGAGACACATCTAGAGGCACAAGAGGAAGAGTCTCAAGGTGCAAGTCATGTTCCAGAGTGCCATAACCAGATTTATGAGCCAGGGTTGATGCAATCCTTAACCAACCAGAGAGTTCCTGATTCCTAACAGCTCTACAGCAACCCACTATCTGTAACAAAGATAGATGTCCGAAAATCAAAAATTGTTTTCAAAAACAACTTTTATGGTTCTGAGTGTATCAGCCCCTGGTAAATATTTACCAGACTGTTTTTCTGAGTGAAACTGGACAAAATACTAATTGTTCTAATTTGTTAAACCATTTTAAATCTGCATGTTCCAGTCCTGTCCATATTATTCAGAACAGTTATGAGTTTTACATTTCACAGAGATACCATAAATATAATAAAATCAAGAGGATATATAAATGTCCTTGCATTGCTTTAACAAAGCCATAACTAGGGTAGGATGAAGGAGACAACTGCCCCGTGTGCTGTCAAGAATAGTAATCAGACAAGTATAAATAGTTTAAGAGCGCTGTCTTCATTTATTAATACTGATACTACATTTATGGCACTCAAAAATAGTGGAGGGGCTAAAATCCAAAACTGCGGACAATTTTTAAATATTAATACAAGGTATGAAATGCTATAGTTTGGCATTACTGACTGACTGTAATCTTCAATAATGTATAAGAAAATCAAAAATTATGGTATAGGGCAAAAATATGTGGCAACATCAGGAAAGTTCTGATTAAAAAAGAACAGGGGAAAGGTATGACATTTTTTTCTGGAAGTGGGAATGCAGTACCAATATTTATTAATTTGTTTATGAAATTAAAGTACCACATTTGCAGTAATGGCTGAAACATTGAAGCTCTCATTGTGTTGTAGTTTGACTGTAGCAAGCTGCTTCTTACATTTGCAGAAAGCAGCTTACTTCTGCTACAATCTCAAGTAGAAGTAACATTTCTGAATTTGGGTCATATTGACTGAAATATGATGCCAATATATTATAATTATGTATGTCTGTAGAGTTAACTCTTATAGACTATGGGGGGGGTCAATAAAACCTATACATTAATTTTGACCACGTAAGCACTGTAATGCATACATGTCTGCAAAACATTTTAGATTCAGTAAACTCCGCACAGTAATGCACACTCACTCACAAACATGGAAACTTTCACTGCATGCAAATTACAGCATAAGTAGCTGAATTGTATGTTAATTAATGAAGGAAACAACCATGGTGAAGCAATTGAACAAGCTGTAAAGTAACTGTGTAAACTTCATGTTCGTGTTGGCCATGTATGTGGAAGTTTTCAGAATACAGCCATGCAAAGGAGTCTACAAAGAAACTAGAGGAAATAATTGTTCATTTGTACAGAACAGACCCTAACATGTAACCCCACACACATTATGACATTCCCAGACATGTTGGATGCTAGAAAATTATGTTAAAATAGCAACAAATCCTTATTAAGTGCCATGACGTTAATGCAGCTTTGCACCCTTCCCCCCACATGAACGATGTAATCATAACTAATGTAGAAAGCTACAAGTGTAAACCCCGATGAAATACAGAATTCCAAACCTGAATTCCTCTGTGCATCTATATACACCTGAGTAATACCTTCCCTTGGCTGAACAACACTGAGCTCCTCTTCAGTTTCCCTGCCTACATGGTTACAACCATGTAGATTCAGGGCTGTCAACATTGTGAAGATGCAAATGAGTTCCAAACTCATAAGAATTGCTGAATCCCAAATACTTGTAACCAAGTAGGGATGCTCACTTCATGTAGGTATTTCCATAGTCCTCATGTTGAATGCATGGCGACAGTCAATGATGACATCGGGGGGTGTCAGGTTACACTTACAGAGGTGAACATGTAGGTTTGTGAAGTCTGATAGTGCATGTAAGCAGTGCACAATTCACAAATTTTGTGTCATCCTCTTTCTTGTTTGTTAAAATACATATTATCTACTGCATTACATTAAAATGTATTTTTTAATTTTCATCCATGTTTGCACAATGCAGTGCTTAGAGCAACCATGGGAAATGGAGAAATAAATGGCAGGTTTCTCAATCTATGTTACATAACTATTTCTGTGGCAGCATGTGTATGTGTAGGGCTAGACTATAGAAGGTTCTGGGTTCGACTACACGGTCTGCAACCTTCCCTCTACATTTTGAACTGCATGTTTGTGTGATATCACAGGTATGGACAAAAGTAATGTTACCTTGTGTTCACATTATTTCAGCATCTGTGCACACAGCATAGGTGTGCATCATGCACCAGTGGAGAATAACACAGTTCATATATTCAGTAAAGTACAGATGTTCTTCATAGCTGCTACTTACAACATAAGCAGCTCATTTCAGTGCAATGGAGCTATTCAACACGCACTAAATCATCCATAGGTTCATCGCTTCATAGGAGTGTACTAGGCTAATGGCCCTGGAGCCTTTAGAAGCCTAGCCCAAAGAATTACCCTGGCATCGTGCCACCTGACTTTAGTTCCCAGTGCCTCTGTCGAGTAGAGTCAGTGGAGTGATCCCCGGGGTGAATTTTCTATTTCCCATCCACTCATCAATATTTCTTTTGAAGAGGGCCAGTGAGGTACTCTGTTTGACATGTATGGGAAGTCTATTCCATAGCATGGGCAGTCTCTGGGATATGAACCTGTCCCTTCAGCACATTCTGTTGATTGTGGTAATACGGCTGAGGCCATCTAGCCTACATTCCATTTTTTCCTGCATACTTCCATCCCATGGGAGTAGGCATAAGGAACTTCTAGGCCTGAAATTAATTTGTCTCGACTGCTGCATCTACAAGGTAAGTCCACAACACAGAATGTATTCTGTAATAATATTATAGCATATCCTTGAATATCTTAACTTGGTGCAGTAATAAAGTAAATAATGGTGGATTTGTACAGAAAGTACCTTACGTTGTGACAGCAGACACTTATTTTACTCATATGTGTCCATTACTAAGGTGTTCTGTCACATTCCTCTCCTTTTTCATTGCCCTTTTTGTGTGATGTGCCACCAAGTGCAAATAGCGTAAGTGGGTAATGGCGGTGTTTATTGGATTTGCACTGTGTTTATTGGGTTTGTGCGAAGTCCGGTGGACCACCTATGAAGCAAATGGCCAAAACCAGTAACCAGATACATTAAATTAATGTCCCTGGCCATCATAAAAACCCAGCCTCGAGTACAAATGGTACTGGGTTCTAGTATAGAGTGTGCATTCTTTGTTTTACTGCTGTGACATCACAATTTACAGCAATGAAGTGCAATATAGACAGCTTTTTCCTCAACAGTCTTGTGGCAACAGGTGAAAGTGTAGGACTGGTATACACATGGTCCTGGGTTCAAATACACTGTATGCCATATAGTATTATTTTTAGTGACATTAGCAATGCTGCTTGCATTTGCACACCATTTACTGATACGCAAACAGGCATAACTTGCATTCATGTACACTTTGTTAACCATTGCACAAATCTGCTGCTCACTGTGCTATGGAGCTGTATATATGGTGCTTTCATATTACTTTTTATTGCCCATTTCCCTTGTATGACATAAAACTTCATGTGGAAACATTAGAAATTAATTGTACATTCTAAGTACATATCATATATTTAGAATACAGTCATGTGTTGTCCACCTTCCACAACCAATACAACACTGGGGGCTCAATATTTAAGACACACACATATCAACCATTTTACAAAGTTAAATATGTAATGGTGGGTGCACCCTCATGGACAATGCCAGTCACTGGTGCTGACAGACTTACGCTGCCAAACCCAAACATCCAACTATGCATAATAAGGGTCCTTATGTTCTTATACAGCTAGGGTTCTATACACATAGGACACAGTCTACACTTAGCCTACTGGCCTTATATGAACCTATGAATGTATGTGCATATGCTGGCCTCCGAACTTGTTGTCCCCCACATGACCTGCTGATGTCATATACCATAAGTTAATCTGCAGCTAAGTAAAAGTCAGACTTGTGGTGTGACCCTGGTGTAAAGTACTACGTTCTGTAGTCTGTCTTCTTAGCTAGGGATTCTGTTCTCACTGCACTCAACAGTGTGTGTGTGTGTGTGTGTGTGTGTGCGTGTGTGTGTGTGTGTGTGTGTGTGTGTGTGTGTGTGTGTGTGTGTGTGTGTGTGTGTGTGTGTGTGTGTGTGTGTGTGTAATGTCATGTAACATTACAGAGATCTTTTTACAGTAGCATGTGGGAGACTGTTATCACTGAATGTTCAACAGACAATGCTGATGTACCACCAAATGCTCAACAGACAATGCTGATGTAATCAGCTATATCAGATTATTGCATATACAACCATCCCACCAGGATAGGATCAGACACTGGCCTGGAGCCCAGGCCGACATCACCTTAGGTTCATAGGAGGTTACTAGGCTATTGGCCCTAGGACCTTATTAGCCTAGCTATGTTATACCATTGTTCCCTTATTGAACAACTTGTATGGTCTACATTTGCAGTGCAAGTGTATGTCAGCACTGACTGCCCTTATCCAAGAGGAACATGGGTGACACACCCAAAGTAAACTTATATTCTCCCAACCAGTTGGCTAAGTTACTATTAAATAGGGTCATTGAAGACCTCTGTTTTATGCGAATTGGGATTTTTTTTTTCTAGAGGAGTAGCAATCTCTGGGAGACATATCTGTCACTCCAGCATGTCCTGTTAATGTCTCAGGCTAGGTTAACATCCCTAGATTGTGTGAATCATGTCCTGTGTGACTTGAGGGTGTGCAGCATTTCTATAAGGCCAGGGCCTGAGACTGCTCTGTAGGCCAGGCACAAGCTGCTTCTCAGCAGCCTATAAGATAAAGAGTACAGTGACAGGGCCTTCAGTCTACCCATGCAGGTCATTTGTTGCAGGCCCTGAATTGTCTTGGTGAGAAACCACTGAGGACTCTCCAGCTGTTGCAGGTGTCTTGTGAGGTACATACACAAGGAAGCATTGTACTCTATTAGTGGTCTGATGAAGGATGAGTACACAATGGAGTGGAGGCAGGTGGATCCTGTGGGACAGACCTACCCCGCTGTGGTGTGGGAATGAAAAAAAATAAATACAAATTAAAAAAAGAAAAAAATGAAAACAAAAAAGAGGAAAAATGGTTGGGGTGAGAGAAAAAAAGAGAGAACATCCCTAACTTCATATGTGACATACAAAGCACTGATACAATTATTTGACTCTATTCTGTTACTTTTACTTTTAATACTACAAACTCTTAACAAGTTTCTTCCTTACTTTGAAGACTACTTAGTTCATAACAGAGACACACTACACTACAAATTGCAGGCAGCAACCCTTAATGTGTGTATATAATGCACATACCCATGTTCCAGTTATACTGATTACAGTTTACAGAAGGCCATTTGTGCCACTGGTATAGAGGTTTAAAATTAAATTGCAATAATGATGAAAACCTAACAGTACTGTATATTTGGGAAGTGTGGTTTTTGAACCTACAACTGATAACTAGTCTCTAATACTTTACTGTTATTCTGTCATACAGATTACTGCATGCATACTTTCCTTTTACAGTTTAGAGATGCATGCTCACTGTTATTTGAGAATATGGCACCATTGTTTTGTGTTACAGATTAAGGCATGCATAGTTTATTTTACTGTTGGGATATGCATGTTCAATTTGATACAACTGCATTAAATACCACCTCAGTGGTCCTTACCTTTTAATTATGAAATTACTATAAAAATTATTATTATTATTAAAACAGTATTTAGACAGTACTGTTCTGATGCATACATACCATATGCTTCTCCCATCCTTAACAAATATGAGGCATGGAATCAGACATTTGATGCTTACTCTGTAGCAGCTGTGGATAAAACAGAACAGAAGACCATTACAAATACCAGTCTTGACTATATTCAGCTTTTAACTCTTACAATTACTCACTGGAATTGATACTTACACATCGGTGGAGTGTTTGCTGTGCTAAATTCCCTGATCCAAAGGTCAAAGTTATCCTGCTTCCTTCTCCAGAGGTCATCCAACTGATGTCTGCATTGCTGACCAGTGTGGGGGATACCTGTTGCACTGGTTAAAGCCCTGGCAATGCTATTCCAGGCTTCAGACTTATATTCTGAGCCTGAATAGTCCTGCTGCAGCAACCGTGCCCCTGTTCCTTAACTAGGAGTTCAACCAACAATTTTGGTTTCTGGACACCCCACCTCTGCTCCTGAAAGCTCGCACCCTCTCTCCAGCAAGTCCTGACATGCCTGCCATAGCTCAGAGTCAATGTATAATGAGCATTTCCTGCCAATTCCATTTAACATGCTAATATTTTCCCACCCATTGCATGTTTTGCACTTACTGAGTGCACACATTTTGGCTTTGAAACATTTGAAAATGTTGTGCATCTCTTACCATCACACAAACAATGTAGGCAACGGTGTGCACTGGCAGGCACTGTGTTTGCCAGACGGAAAGTGATGCACAACACTGGCACACAATACAGTTTCTAGAATATGAGGTATACAGTCGCTTGTGTAAATGTGCTAGTCAAATGTATCATGTCTACAGTTCTTCTACACATACAGCTATTACCACAAGAAGGTTGAGAAAACAGTTGTATATCTTGCGCTGCGTTGCTATAATCTGCAATCTGACAACAGAAAAAAAAAACCTGCACACTCTATACTAGAACCCGGTACCATTTGCACTCCACACCTGCACTTAACACCTGCTGCTACGGGATTAGTGAGATGATATCTCCAATCTTAGTAGTTATTGTATGGTTCTCACTTTTAACAGTACTGCAATGCTGCTTACTATGTTTGCACAATGCACAATTTTATTAATTGAATTCATCTGATTTATATTTGTGCCTGTCTGGGAGCTGTAGGCAACCTGGGTGGTCCGTTCCTCCAGTCTATGTGCTACTGCGCTTTGTGCAAATCAGGTAAGCACAGGTAAACATGTTTATGTCAGGCAGCACGTTGTTCAAACACTGGCCAAAAAAAGCAACAAACAAACAAAAAAGAATAAATTAAAACACAAAGCAGAGAAGGTCCAGAGTTTGGAGAATGTCCTGATATTTGCATCATATTTTTGGGCTGCTCCTTGTAAAATGTGTAGTTTAATGTGAAATCACTAAAAACTGAAGTCAGTATATAAAGACATACATTTCTGTTTCGAACTTCATACCCTTCAGAAAATGCATTCTAACACAAAGTACATTGGTCCCTATTTTTGACGGGTCTATATTACAAGATCGAAACTTTAGCTCGTTGAATAACTAAAGATCAATCTTGTAATATTGAAAGCCAAAAGCCTCAAATGGCTGATTTAATGCAGTGAAACAATTCCCTAGGCCATTATGGGGATAATACCCTTTTCTGCAATGTGGAGCACTCATGGAGTTGGTATATTTAGTTGGGAGTGTGTGGGGGGGGCACAAGGGGGATTAAAAGTTTTTTTTTTTTTTTCATGTGACCAAGGGAAATGTTTCCCTGCATTAAATCAGCCGTTTGAGGTTTTTGGCTTTTGATATTGCAAGATCTGTCTTTAGTTATTTGATTAACTAAAGTTTTGATCTTGTAATATAGACCCTTTTTGGATCTTTGTCCCCCATTAGTTTAGTGTTTGACCACATTTCTTGCACAAAAGGGTTATATGGAATGATCCTCATTCATGGTGTACAGGTTGCAAGGCCAGCAACACCAGTGCAGGCCACGAAAACTTTCTTGCACGCACCTCGCATCATTAATATTCATTGCGCAATGGTGAGAGATGCTGAGTGATGCCTCACGTTGAGCAGTATCATGCATGTTAATACACTCCATGTAGGATCTGAACAGAACCTACATGGAGTTTATTGAAACCCATCCTATTTCTTAAAATATATGTAATATGGAATGTTTCTACCAGAGTCTCTGCTGAAAACAGACCTTTCCCAGTCAAAGATTCCTAGTAAACAAAACAAATAAATAAATAGATTATATTTGGTAATAAATACATAAACCTTATTTCTTTATAGGTAGATTTATGAAATTCCCAGGGGACTGATATACAACTGCTGTCTAATTAAGTACCACAGAAAGGTGTTTTAATGTGTGTGTGTGTGTGTGTGTGTGTGTGTGTGTGTGTGTGTGTGTGTGTGTGTGTGTGTGTGTGTCCGTTTGTGTGTGTATAAGCATGTATGTATTAAGGTTCCCTACTGATGTGTCAGCATTCAAAATAGTGAGTGCCAAAAAGCTGGAAAAAAAAGACAGAAAACACAGGTATAAGAGAGAATCTCAATCACTCTTCTCCTTAACACGTCTTTTTGCAGGTGGGACAGGTCCCACTGCACCCCCCCACCATGTGGTGGCAAGATCCTCATAACCCCCATACTTATATATACTAATTCCAAGATTGCCATACCTCAGGGGAAAAGTTAATATTCCAAGAAATGGCATCTTGGATTTAATATGTATAAGTTCTTTCTTCCATTCCTGCAGAAAATCAGACTCTGTATTTCAGGTTCACTCCAGCACGTCAAAGACCTTTCAAATGGTTACCATGTATTAATAGTGTAATCATCCCTCTCTCAAAAATATAGCATGATCCAAGTACATATGACACAGACATATTTCAAAAGCAAGCAGCAGAGTGCCTCAGTGCTGAACATTGTTGACTCACAGGTAGAAGTTCTCGGGTTTGGTTCTTGGCTGGATCCAAAACAGACAGCTGTGTAAACCAAGGAAGGCAACTAAACAGTGCTGAAATGTAGATTAAAATGTATTGTCCATATACAGAAGACTTAGCGCTTGGTTCTTGGCTGGGATGCCTTCAATACAGCGTCTGCATGCCCTCCTTTTGTTCATGGTGTAGTTTCTTCAGGTACTCTGCTTTTGTTCCACAACAACAATCTTGTGGCAGGTGGATTAGCCACTCTAAATTATCAGCAGCAGTAGTAGTAGTAGTGTGTGTGTGTGTGTGTGTGTGTGTGTGTGTGTGTGTGTGTGTGTGTGTGTGTGTGTGTGTGTGTGTGTGTGTGTGTGTGTGTGTGTGTGTGTGTGTGTGTTATATGTGCATGTGTGCGTGTGTTTTGTGTGTGTGTGTGTGTGTGTGTGTGTGTGTGTGTGTGTGTGTGTGTGTGCGTGTGTGCGTGTGTGCGTGTGTGCGTGTGTGTGTGAGTGTGATTGTGTGTGGGTGTGTGTATCCCTGTGTGTCTGTGTTACAATAAAAAAAAAATGTTATATTCTCTGTGACTTTTGTATGGCCTGATAAGCTTTGTTAATTGAACATTAAATAAAATAAATAAAAAAATTAAAATAAAATTGTGTCAGCTGTTCTTGGGATTGCTAGAAGAATCAGATTTAACTCAATATTATTGGTTGGATACTTCAACTGGACAGCATACAACACAAAAATTGGATAAGTAAAACTAAAAATGAAAGCAGCACATTGGCAATATTATGCAGAATGCATAAAGAGGTACCTACTTTCCAGAATTCATAAAATGTAGTTTATTACAAATGTCAACTTAGTGAAACAGAGGTTTATACTGAAAAGGATTCTGTAACCATAGCATTTCATTTTGTAAATATGGCTTAAAAATCATGGGTGTAAATGAGTGGCTTCACCCACCTATGCCCCTAGCATGGGGGGGCTTTGCTCGCACACCCTTGTTAGTTGCAATTTGTAAATCCAACCTCAGAAACCCACTATTAGAAATGAAACACCAAACCAAAGCTATAAGTCAAGCAATGATAAAATATTACAATGTATGCATAAATGGGTAATTGTCCATTATACAATGACCCCCCATTAATATTCCAAAACGTGTACGCTGATTGGTCAGCGTGCACGTTGTAAATCAGAGTTATAGTTATGGAAAAAGGTCCGGTCTCCCGGACTTTTCCAATTAGTATAACTCTGTTTTTTACAGCAACGGAGAATGCAAGATCTCCGTTGCTTTTTACACACTGTATTGCTATGTTAAACGAGTTTAACATAGCGAGACAGCTTTAAAAAAAGTAACGGAGATCTTCCTATCTCCGTTGGTTTTTTTAAAGGTGTCTCGCTATGTTAAATGGGTTTAACATAGCGAGACAGCTTTATAAAAGCAACAGAGATTCTCTGTTGTTTTTTTTTTAAAGCTGTCTCTCTGTGTTAAACTACTTTTACATAGCGAGACAGTTTGTAAAAAGCAACAGAGATCTTGCTTTCTCCGTTGCTTTTGGCCACAGCTCTGATGTACTGCATAAGCATACGCATGCGCAGTATATCAGAACTGCTGCAGAATACCAGACAGCTGCGGAAGGGCAGCAAGGAGGCATTATACAATGCCATTATTTAAGAAAAGTAATTATTTTTTTTCTTAAATAATGTCATTATATATAATAACCACTTCTGGGTGTGGGTAATGCTAGATTTACCCATGGTTGCCTTTGTTTGGTCACTCGGGCTTCACCCTCATGACCAAACCACACCAGCCGTGGGTAAATCCAGCATTACCCACACCCAGGCGTGGGTTATTGCTATAATAAACTACATAAAAGCACAGTTAACAAAACAAAAAATATCAGCTAGCCACAGGGATTATCTTTTGTAATACACAGATATTATTAAAATGATCAAAAGAAATAACTCTGCAACAATATATAACAGCATTTCTGCACTGTATAAAGTACCATGAATCATTTCACACTTCGTCAATAAAGCATATTGTTAAATTACAGAAATTTTAAAAGTTTCTCATACAGTAAGAGTCAGAATATCATATTTCAGCTACAGAAATTGGTTGCTATAAGCCAACTTTACTGGGTCTCATTAAACAATTAAGGGGAGATCTGTGTTTGGTATTAAATACACTGTCAGACCTGATTCTTTTTAATTGTGTTTGTAATACACAGCTGCTGCTGAAATTAAATATAACCAACAGGAAAATGACAGATCATTTCATGATGCAGTGTTTGCCTAGACTGAAGAACATTCTGATGTTTTTGGTTAAGCAATGCATATCTCTGTGTACTTTTCTGAAATCACTAGAGAATTCCATGTCTGATAAACTAATGTCTGGGGATGTTAATGAAGTTTCTGGAAGATCAGGAAATCACAAGGTTGATATTCAATGTTATCAACTTTAGGAGGTAAATTAGAACTTAGAACTTGAGAATAATGAATAAAACAGAATTCATATTATAAATAATACGAGTAGAATGATGTTATATTGTTAAATAAATTACAGATGGCTAGATAAGCTAAACACAACTGCAGGTTTTTCCTCTGCTGAAAAGTCAGAGGGCTAGTTATGAGATCTACAAACCTTTTGGTGTAACACTACTAATATGTTAATAGGACGACTCAAGGTAAGACTTTTATGCATTTATATTAAACAACTTTAGTGAAAATATATTCATATTGCACTCAAGATGCAAAATAAATCTATAATCACAGTTGCCATCAATTCTTCCTTTAGGATGAAGCCTATCTCGAGTTGTATAGATTTTAGTGGGCCTTATAGGTCATGTTTCAAACTATTTAGCAGGGATCCTGAGATATTATCAGGACCCACTGATGCAGTATTTTTAGCTCTGAAGAATGCAGTGAGGATCTGTTCTTTAGTGATAGTTGGGGGACAAACAGTAGAGGGTATTTCCTGGGGGAAAACTGGAGGTGATAGAGTGGTGAAATTGAACCTAAATGTATTGGCCAGCAAATTTTTTATATCACCCGGTTTCCTCTCTCTTAATTTCTCAATCTTTTGGGTTTCTAATACATGATGGGAAGTTCCCCATTTCTAAGTCAAAGTATGATTAAAGTTCATGAAATTAGTATTGTTTCAATCTTTGATGTCGGCCAGAAGTGCTCTTCGCAGCACCTGCAATGTGCCCAGTAATGACACCTTCCGCAATTCGTACAGTCACACATATTGGTAACATATCTAAATATGATTGCAGATTCTTTTTTTATAACACCCGTTGCTATTACTACTATTGGAACTGTCTGGGTAATCTTTCTTTCATATTGCTCTAGTTTCTCCCTGCAAATCCTGATATTTTATGACTTTGTGTCTCTGTAAGCAAAACACTATAGTCACTGCATGTAGTGATTTCAATGATCAATGCTACTTTTGTGTTCTTTTCATGAACCACAATATCTGGTTTTCTTGCATTTATCTTTTGAACTGCTGGTAATGGGTGATCCCATGTGATGTAGACTTCATCATTTTCTATATTGCTTTGTGGATCATGTTTCCAGTGTTTTTCAGCTACTTCAATATTATAATAGTTGCACAATCCCCATTGCAACAGTCTTGCCACATTATTATGCCTTTCAGTATACAGTCCTTCTGCCATGAGTATATCACAACCAGCAACGAGGTATGCGACTGTTTCCAGTTCTGTTTTACAAAACCTACATTCGTCTGTTTCTTCCACATGTTTAATGGACTTTGTAAACCAATGTGAATGTAGTCCAGTATCTTGGGTCGCCAATATTTACCTTTCATCTTTTGCTTTGAATTTTCCTCTTCTTAGCCATTCCTGGATTCGATCCTGATCGACATGAGGTTCTTCCAGGAGTTTTTCTATGCTTGCAACTATATTTATGCATTTCCACATTTCTTGCCTTCTCATCTGATCCTTTACCTTATATTCTTTCTTTTTTTTTTTTTTTTTTTTTTGTACATTCAGTTTCTGCCTGATTTTTATCTACTTCTGGTTTGATTTCCATTCCTGCTTGATGCCGATATGCTTCTGCTAGACTAAGAAAGGAAGTCATCTTAGATTTATTCTCCTCATGTTTCACAACTTTCACTGTATTTGGGTCTTGTGAGGTCAGCAGATATGTATAAAGTCCCACGATTGCAGATCTATGCATGACCCCTCCTTCGGAATGGGGAATATGTAATCTTGGTATGCACTGATTTTTATAAATCATTTGATGAGCATGAAGGATTCTTCTTGTGTTCCTGTCTAATCTAGCCAACATCTTTTGGGACCAGTCATTCACTCCAAAACTGTGAGTTACGACAGGAAGAGCAAATTGGTTTATAGTCTGAATTTTATTCCTAGATGTCAATGTTGTTTTCAGGATTAATTTAAGTCTTCTAAAATATTCCTTACTAAGTTTTGTTGGCATTTTATTGTTGATCCTTCATCAATTTCCAAATATGTATACACTCCCTCTTGCTCAGGTTCTTTTATATCACATTCTTGTCCTAAACATGTTTTCTTGGTGCTGCAGCTTTCCTGCTTTAAAGGTTGCGTTTGCACATTTATCAAGACCAAATGACATTCTTGTATCATCTGAAAAAAAATGTGACTACTTGCAGTTGTGTTTTCAGTTCCCCATCTGATGAGCTATGCAGTTTTAAATCATTGACAAAGACAAGATGACAAGTGTTTATACTTTGTTGATTTCTGGGAGCCAAATTATAGCCATGACCTAATCTGTTAAGCAGACGCCTTAATGGGTTATGGGCACAGCAAAAGAGCAATGGTGACAGAGAGTCACCATGGAATATCCCCCTTTGGATTTTTATCCCTGGAATAATAATTTTTCCTTTATCATGGCTTAACTGCAAAGTGGTTTGCCACTGTTTTATGGGCACTGTGATGTAGTTTATCACTGTAAGCAGTATCTTATAAATTTTTAACACTCTTTTATCCATGAATGTGGGATATAATTAAATGCTTTTTTGTAGTCAATCCATGCTATGCTTAGGTTCTTCCCTTTTTTACAATTCATCTCTATGACTTTAACGACAAATGATCCTTTGTTCCATATGACTTTCTTTTATTGCCCTTTTGTTCTACTGCCATAATTGAGTTTTCTTCTAAATGACTATAAACTCTGTCAGCATCAATTCTAGTGTATAGTTTATATATCATCAGAAGGCAAGTTATTGGTCTATAATTTTTAGGGTAGTTTGTAGGTTCACTCTTAAGTAGGAGCATTGTTTTCCTGCTGTTAGCCAGGCTGGTGTCTGTTTGGGATATGCATACAAATAGTTCTTACTCATGAGTAAATCTTTGTGCAAAGATGTTAATACTTTTAGCCAAAAGTTAGGTATTGCATCTGGGCCTAGGGTTTTTCAATTAGAGGCTCTTCTTAACTTTGTTTCAGTCTCTCTGGCTGTTACTTCATCCCATTTCATATCCTGTACTTTAAACTTCTTATTCTTTCTTTTACTTCTATCCATTTAGAAACTGCACCCTAGTGGCAGGAGTGTGCAGTTAGAACTTGCCTGATCGAAGACTGCTGGAATGGGGATCAGTTTTTAACTTTTTATTGGTTAATTTGTTTAAATCAGTTTGCTCATTTGCTACTGTTATATTAAAAAAAATACACTTTAAGCATCACCTGTTAGCTAGGGTTAAAATATTCCTGGTGCCATAAAGTCTGCTCTTCAAATTTTCCCTTAGAACTAGCCAGTTTTTTAGTTTTAGCACTCAAATCTGTTTCTTTGAGCTCAGCACTTCTTCAGAACTCATTGTAAGCACTACATAAGCTGCAAATTACTACAGCACTCAACTTTCCTCACTTGTCTAGAGGAAAACAGTTTTTAGTACTTCAACAAAAAGAAGTATGCAGCAGGGTGAACGCCCTATCCAAGCAGCAACAAATAAGTAACACAAAATAAATATAGTTAGGGCGATACACAGCTCACAGCTAATATGTCCAATAAATCCAATGATCATCAAGGCATATAGAACATGGGCGTATAGAGCGTAGTTCAATCACATGAAGCAGTAGACAAGTCAGTAAAAATGTAAAAACCCGATGTATTCCAGTAATAGAACACAGAGTTAGCGCTTTCACCTTTCGGCTTCTTCAGACTCAATAAAAACACCATAAATTACAGCATCTTAAAAATCCCTTAAGGCGTGAAACGCTAATGAAATTAAACTATTAACACATTAAACAAATGATTAATATACTGTTTGAAGTAACAAACATAGATAAGAATCACCATCAACAATATATAAAATGCAGCTGAACCATAAAATAAACACATAAATAATCAACAGAGCATATAATGAACACTAAATAAAATACTTAATGTGCTACAACTACAGGATAAAACTAGTATAGTACATATACTAGTAAAATCTACATATAAAAAACACAAAATGTATAGAAACATATAAGTAGTGCACCAAAACTAACTATGATGCTAGACCCCATAGAGATGTCTTCCGAGATACCTAGGAGTAAGCTAAAACATTCAAAGATACATACAATTGGTGAAACCATTACATAATGCCTCAATTATATACTTTAAGTCTCCTCATTCTCAAAAAGGGCTTCAAAGACAATTTAGAATTCAGACCAGGACAAACGTCAGATCTGAACATCATAATCCACACATTCTCTCTACTCTCGGTTAAAGTTCTTATGTCGCCTCCTCAACTGGTGACATTAATGATTTCCATGATCCTGAAATTAAACACATGGGTATCATCTGTATCTAACACGTGTTTGGCTAATGCATTGGTCTTATTCTTTACTCTAATATTATAAAGGTGTTCACGTATCCTGTCCCTCAAACACCTGTTTGTCTTCCCTATGTAAAAAGACGAGCAGGTGTTACAGGAAGCTAGATACACCAAATCCCTAGACATACAATCACCTCTGATCTTAAATTGATAAGAAACTAAACTAACAAGATGTGTGAAAATATCATCAGAATTAATAAAATTGCAAAAATTGCATTTTCCACACTTCCTGGTTCCATATGAGGTCATTATTAAATCATTGGTGATAGTGTGTTTATCACAGAGTAATCTCTTAAAGTTTTTCATATTCTTGTATCTGAACTGTGGAAAATCACCAATAACTCCTTTAATATGGGGATCGACCATCTCGTTGAGAGACTGACCAATGGATCCATCAATACTGGGGTCTACAGGAAACCTTGTCAGAAGAATTCTATTTTACATCGCCATAGCATGCACCCTGGATTTGTTTATAATAATATAGTTAAAGGGCAGAGTATGAGGACTTCTAGGTATAATCCTACTGAAGTTGGTTTCCTTGATGATTTATCAGATTTAGATCATAGACTCACTATGAGGGGATACAATACTACTGATATCTTGAGTGGGACAGATGGACTCATTGAGTTGAGATCTGGAGTAGCTGCCCCATACTTCTCAGACAGTCATTTGGTCAGCAATCTGTCCGATCCTTCCACTGTTGTTGCACATAAACCAGATAGTCACCCTGCGTTCTTGATGTTTTACACAAAAGATATTGGTGTTATCAAGGATATAGTGAGAGCACATTGGGACATTCTTATGGTCAATCCCCATATTAAAGGAGATATTGGTGATTTTCCACAGTTCAGATACAAGAATAAGAGAAACTTTAAGAGATTACTCTGTGATAAACACACTATCACCAATGATTTAATAATGACCTTATATGGAACCAGGAAGTGTGGAAAATGCAATTTTTGCAATTTTATTAATTCTGATGATATTTTCACACATCTTGTTAGTTTAGTTTCTTATCAATTTAAGATCAGAGGTGATTGTATGTCTAGGGATTTGGTGTATCTAGCTTCCTGTAACACCTGCTCGTCTTTTTACATAGGGAAGACAAACAGGTGTTTGAGGGACAGGATACGTGAACACCTTTATAATATTAGAGTAAAGAATAAGACCAATGCATTAGCCAAACACGTGTTAGATACAGATGATACCCATGTGTTTAATTTCAGGATCATGGAAATCATTAATGTCACCAGTTGAGGAGGCGACATAAGAACTTTAACCGAGAGTAGAGAGAATGTGTGGATTATGATGTTCAGATCTGACGCTTGTCCTGGTCTGAATTCTAAATTGTCTTTGAAGCCCTTTTGAGAATGAGGAGACTTAAAGTATATAATTGAGGCATTATGTAATGGTTTCACCAATTGTATGTATCTTTGAATGTTTTAGCTTACTCCTAGGTATCTCGGAAGACATCTCTATGGGGTCTAGCATCATAGTTAGTTTTGGTGCACTACTTATATGTTTCTATACATTTTGTGTTTTTTATATGTAGATTTTACTAGTATATGTACTATACTAGTTTTATCCTGTAGTTGTAGCACATTAAGTATTTTATTTAGTGTTCATTATATGCTCTGTTGATTATTTATGTGTTTATTTTATGGTTCAGCTGCATTTTATATATTGTTGATGGTGATTCTTATCTATGTTTGTTACTTCAAACAGTATATTAATCATTTGTTTAATGTGTTAATAGTTTAATTTCATTAGCGTTTCCCGCCTTAAGGGATATTTAAGATGCTGTAATTTATGGTGTTTTTATTGAGTCTGAAGAAGCCGAAAGGTGAAAGCGCTAACTCTGTGTTCTATTACTGGAATACATCGGGTTTTTACATTTTTACTGACTTGTCTACTGCTTCATGTGATTGAACTACGCTCTATACGCCCATGTTCTATATGCCTTGATGATCATTGGATTTATTGGACATATTAGCTGTGAGCTGTGTATCGCCCTAACTATATTTATTTTGAGTTTTTAGTACTTAATAAATAAGTACCTATCCAGGCATGTCTAAGGGTCAGCTCCCGGTGTTTTCTCCTGTCTACCTGATGAATCTGGGCATCTTGGGGCAATACAGCAATTGCCTCATGTACATAAACAACCCTCTCCTCCTGCCACCCAACACTACAACCTGTGAGAGATGCACTTATATAGCCAAACTGGAAGCAAAGCTCTCTTCACCCAAGAATGGACTAGACAGTCAAGAGGAGAAGGTAAACATTTGCACCACACCACACTCATCACATAGTCCCTCAAAACCTACACCACCAAAACACACACATAGCAACTCAAAACACACACCTACATTCACGGAGGCTCTCAATAAAAAGCTGCTCAAGCAACAGAGACCTCCAAAGCAGAAACGCATGCAACCTCCACCCCCCCAACGCAATCCAAATGACACACAGACCACAAACTCAGTGTGCCACTCAACCACAGCCCATAAGGCATAACAATGTACCCAGCACTCTAGTCATAGGTGACTCTATAGTCAGGCACACTGATGTTCCACTCACCAAGCTAAACAAAGAGAAAGTTACTGTCAGCTGCCTGTCGGGTGCCAGGATCCACCACATAATGCACGCACTCAGGTCACTCCACAACAAGTACAAATATGAGTCTCTCATTGTCCGTGTTGGTGTGAATGACCTGAGACATACCTACCTGGACTACATGAAAAGAGACATGGAGGACCTCTCAAAAGCTAGACTTTATTTCTCTACTCAGACTGATATTGTCTCTGCAGGGTTGAGGATGACTCCATCACAGCCTTTGAGATACCTCATGACCTACAGTAGAGCTAGTAGAACAATAGAAAATGTTATAAGTACAAATTGGGATATTCTGAAAACCATACAGGGTCATGAAAGCTGGCTTTTTGAATAGACCTAGCTTTATTTATAGAAATTGCAATAATTTAAAGGAATGACTATGTTATAAGGACTTCTCGCTTAATAACAACAAGGTAACAACATTCAATAAAAAGGGCACCTTTCCCTGCTATAATTGTTCCTGCTGCTCAAGTATAAATCTATCTACTGAATTTGTACATCCAGTGAATGGAAAGAAATTTGTTTTTTGTTGTAGTGCAACATGCAATACACAATTTATTATATACCTTGCCAC
Organism: Protopterus annectens; assembly: GCF_019279795.1. Lineage (NCBI taxonomy): Eukaryota > Metazoa > Chordata > Ceratodontiformes > Protopteridae > Protopterus > Protopterus annectens. The sequence continues at coordinate 1,502,354,348 of NC_056726.1, forward strand.
TTGTAAAAAATGCTTAGCTTTCTATGTAGGAAAATCGACCAGAAAATTAAAAGATAGGATCATAGAGCACAGGTCTGAAATCAGGAGAGGAATACTGACAGACTGATCATTCACATCAGTTTAGCTTTAGAGTTATACATGTGATTTATCCAATTATTAGACATTTACATTGTAAATAGTGTGGGTATGAAAGAATATGAGTTGATTATCCACCTAGAAGTGGATAACTATCTTGGTCTCAATAAACAGGTTACACTGAAACCAGTGTTAAAATTTAAACAACATAAAGTGAAGAAAAATTACTACATATATTATATTACTATTGTGTTTTTAAAAGCTTAATTGCTGCTTTGAATGTTGTGTTTTGATAGATTGCTGTGCCATGTGATATATTTGAATGAGATACAAATGCTGTTTTAATGGCTACTTTTTATGTGAGACACTGAAGAAGGATAGTTTGTATCTGAAAGTATTGTTGTTCCATTAAATTTTATTGATGGTGTGGAGTATCTTTTGTTTTTCTGCCTGTAGCATCCTGCCATCACGCAGAATTATTCCACAGTACAAGGGCAAAATGATTGACTTCAACAATTGGCTAAACGTCTGGTGTCATTCTAAGGAGATCCAGTATCTGTCTGCCTGAGATGACATGATCGACAGACCACGATGCTTTGCCAGAGATGGCCTGCACCTATCGCCCTTGGGATTCCAGATACTGGCTAAGGCTCTTGCCACCCCTATAGTGCCTTTTTTTAGGCAAAGTTCAAATGACAAATTCACCACCATAACAGGTACAAGCAAGCAACATCTGAGGGTAATGCTACTCAGTTCTAGAAGTCTAAACCTCAAAATGTATTCACTCGAGGCACTCCTTAAAATGGAGAACACCGGCATCTGTGCAGTGACAGAAACCTGGTTCAAGGCTCCAGAGAGCAGCCCTACATTACCAGGCTATAATTCATACCACACCTTTCAGCCAACTAACCTAGACCAAAACACTAAAGATGGAGGCATGTCCATATTCATTAAGGATATCCACACCTCCAGGCTAGTTGCTCAGCATAATGCATCCGAGATTATCCAAGTGCAGTTAACTCTGGGCAAGACCGCAATCCAAATTGTAACTTGCGACATATCCCCCACCATGCCCCAGGACTTCCACTCCTCATTTCTTGAGACACTGGAAAATATTAGGGTACAACCCAACACCCTAATAATGGGCAATTTCAACTACCCCACCATTAACTGGGAAAACTGCTCATGTACCAACTCTTTTGCTCAACGTTTTCTGGAATTCATAAATTCCGACACCTTGGCTCAACCTATTCACACCCCCATCAGGGGCAGCAATATCCAAGACTTGGTCATTACCAACATGGGTGACTGGTGTTCCACACCAGAGGACAGTTTGTCATTGGTCAGATCGGATCACAAGCTAATCAGCCTAGACATCCACATCCTGCCTCCACCCTCATTAGGGAAACCACTGTAAAAAATGTCTCCAAAGCTAACTTCACGCTTCTTAAGACAGAAGTGGCAAACTTCATGACGCCCATGCAGATGGACAGTAGAGGTACGACTGCTGAATCCTACACAAATGCACTTTATAAGCACTTGCACTAGTGCATGGATCATGCTACCCCTAACAGAACCAAGATGCTATCCTCCAAAAAAAGGAAACAAATCTGGTGGTCCCCTGCCATAAACATCTCTACAAAAGAAGAAAGAAACTGTTGCAAAAAAGAGTAAAATTCCATGACTGAAAGAACTCCCTGGTCAGCCTCAGTAAGAAGCTGGGATCCCTCATAAAACCCTCCAAAGCTAGTTATGAAAACAAAATTGCCACTGATTCTAAAAGCAATCATATAGCATTCTATAGCTATGTTAAGAATCTCAATAGCAACACTCAGATCTGCTCCGAGCTACAGCACAATGGCACTAAATATACAGAACCAACTGATATTGCCAACATCCTGACAGATAGGTTCAGTGCTAACTTTACCCCCTCCCCCCTCACCCCTAAAGGACCCATCTCTATACCGGAAGAATGCAAAGTTCCTGTAATCATGGCTGCACAGGTAAAAACCACACTCTCCAAAGCCAAGAACATAGCATCCATGGGACCTGACAACATCACAGGCTGCATTCTACATGAACTAAAGAATGAACTGGCACCCCACCTAAGCACCATCTTCAATCATAGCCTCACCTCAGGCTTTGTTCCCACTGAATGGCGCACAGTGATGGTTATCCCACTCCACAAAGTGGGAGCCACCATGGACCCAGGGAACTAAAGCCCCATTAGCCTAATGAGCCTGGTCTGCAAGGCCATGGAATGTATCATCATGGAACTTATAAACAAAGACATTGGTAATCTCCAAACTCTGGACCCCACCCGGGTTTGTAAAAGGCAGATCATGTCTCCTAAACCTGATTGACTTCTTTGAAGCAGTCACCAAAGCTGTAGATGAGGGTATGGTGATTCACACAGCCTATCTAGATCTCACCAAGACTTTTGGCACCATTCCCCACTCTGGAATTATAGATAAACTCACTAAACTAGGTATAAATGCCTATGTCACAAGATAGGTTGCCAACTGGCTCACTGACAGAACCCACACTTTGAAAGTAGCAGACTCCAAATCTGACTTCAGACCAGTGACAAGTGGAGTTCCACAGGGTTCAGTCTTGGTCCTCTCCTGTTTGGTATCTACTTTTCTGAAGTACAGGCTAACACAGAAGGTCTTTGGCTAACGAAGTTCGCAGATGACTGCAAACTAGGAGCCATAATTGAAACTCCTAATGATGTGGACATCCTACAAAAGGGCCTCAATGAGACACTTGCCTGGTGTCAAAGCCATGGCCTAAAGATCAATGTCAAAAAGTGCATTGTCATCCCCTTTGGTAAAAACTCTGTACCCATGAGCTACCACATAGGCAGTAGTCTACTTAACACTGAAAGTGTGATAAGAAACCTTGGGACATAGGTAGACAGTAGTCTATTCTTTGATAATCACATTGCCACAGTAGTCAGGAAATCCTTCTATATGGCACACATCATCACAAAAGTTTTCTCATCCAGGAAAAAGAGGTCATTGTTCCCCTCTACTCATCACTCATTAGACCCATTATAGAGTACAATGCCCCCCTTTTGGTATGTACCTCACAAGACATCTACAACAACTGAAAAGGCTGCAGAAATATCTCACAAAGAGGATTACCAGCCTCAAACAGATGCTCTATGCAGACCGTCTAAAAAAACTACAGCTTTACTCTGTCACACATTGCCTACTCAGAGGCGATTTCTGCCTAACATACAAAGCTATGTCAAACCCAGAGCTGTTGGACATGCTCCAGTTAAAGAAATCCCAATCCCCCTTAGCTACATGCTCTAGGGACCTAAATCTAGTCACCACAATAAACAGAATGTGCTGGTGGGATAGATTCCTGTCCCAGGCACTTCTCATACTCTGGAACAAACTAAATATCTATATCTAACAAAGCTCTTCATTCGCACTCTTCAAGAAAAATCTTGATGATTGGATGGGAAATAGGAAATTCACCCTGGGGAATCACCTCTATGACTCTGCTTGAAGGGGGCACAGGAAAATAATTTTCTTGGGTGGCAAAAGCCAGGGTACTTTTTTGGCTAGCCTTGTATAGGCCCTAGGGCTTGTAGCCTAGTACCTACCTATGAATCTATGAACCTATGTTCCACAGGATCTTCATAAATACTTCTCCAAAATGTATCTATTTCTTCTTTTTGTGGTGGGCTTTCAATTCCTTTTACCTTTGTTCCCAATTCTCTATAAAACTTTTTGGGTCATCAATAAATTGCTTATTTTGTACTTTTCCTTTATATTTATCTGTGTATCTTCTAAGTTTTTCTGCATGTGCTGATATTTTTAGTTTATTATTTGCAGTACTGCATGGTAAATCCTGATCCATTATAATACTGTGCATTGCTTTTATCACGTCTGTCTTTCTGAGTATTTCTGTTGATCTGTTTCCTCTTCTACATTCTTCTAACAGTGACACTTCCTGTCTTAATTACTTTATAGTTTTCTCTATTCCGTACTTCCATGATGGTATTTGATTTCTCCCCTTCCTTTCCCTTATTATCCTGTGTTCTTGTGGTAGAATTTTATCTGTTATTAATTTAGCTGCATAGTAATATATCCTGTTTACTTCTGTTATATTGCATGGATCTCTATGGGCAGTCCTAATTGCTGTGTTCATTTGTTTTATCAAAAGGTTAACTTTTTGGGTTTTATTGACCTTCTGCAGTCTATTTCTTTCATTGATCTTAATATTTCAAGCTGTCTCTATTAAATCAAGCAACTCTTCTCTTAGCTCATTTCCTTCCAAATTGAGGGCACATTTTTTGTTCCCCATTTCCTGCGGGCATTTTATGGAAAGGTCTATAGCATCTTCCTGTGGCACATTCTCTTCAATTTCATCCTGTGTCATCCGTTGCTCTGTCATATGGGAACTCACTGGCCTATCACTGCTCATCATTGACTGCGTAAGTTGTCACAGTTTCCTGTTTCTTCCTTTGCTGTCCAGCTTCAGGTAAACTGTTGAAGGGTCCAAAGTATCTTCATATGACAACTGACCAGTTGCTTCCTGTTCCACTGATTTCTCCTTAATATGAATGTCTATCTGCTTTCTGAATTAGATTTTCTACACTGAATCCTTTACTCCGGAGGTACTCCATAATCTCAATTTCTATTTCTTTAACTTCTCCATTACTAATCTCGTTTTCTACTTTTCCTCTTTGTCTTCTTATTTGTTGTATTGTAAAGTTTTCCACGGCTGTATTCCTTTGCCTGTATTTCTCTTTAAATATCTTTGGTGCTGCTCTTTTTGTATTGATTAGTTTTGTTTTCTCCTCTGCATAAATATATATACCATATGAAATATCTTTTTCTTTCCCATGTCCATATTTTTGTTTCAGATGTCTCCTGATTTTATTGTTTCTCCTTACTTTGGGGACTCCCCCCATCATGCTGTGATGTAACCTGTGTTAGCCCTTTAACACCAAATCCTTCACTTTGCAGGCAGTCCATAACTTCACCTTCTATTTTTTAACTTCTACTTTACTAATCTTCTTTTCTATGTTCCCTCTTTGTGATATTAATTTTTTACTGCAAAATTTTCCATATCTGGATGCCGTTACCTGTATTTCTCTTTGTATATCTTTGGGGCTGTCTTTTTTGTAATGATTAATTTGGCTTTTGACTTTGCATAAATATTTCACCATATCAAATCTATCTTTCTTCCCCACGTCCATATTTCTTTTTTATACTTTTCAAAAATCTCTAGACCTAGTTGTTTCTTTCTCTAAACAGATCAAAGTTTCTTGGTCTATAAAATGTTTTTCAGAAATTTGTTGTATAAATAAACACAAATTTTTATTTGAAGCTTATGATGTTTTTTCTTGTGAAAGTATGTTTCTTTCATCTAATTTCTACCGCAATCTTTTTGTATGTCTTGTGTGGAAATTCTGGGCTTTTTACATAACAGTAACAATACATAATTTCTTTCTTATCCTCAAAAGTCCACTCTATCATCTTTATGGCTGTTCTTTGGCCTATAAGTTTTTGTGATTTTTCTGGACTGCTACTTCTTTCTACAACAGGGGGACATTCCATTTACTATTTACTATTCGGCACACTGTTGGGTGTTCCTTTTAAGATTGTAAATTGCCTTGTGGTTATCCTTAGCCTGGGTGTCTATTTTTGTGTCCAAGTTGGTTTTGGTGGACTTCATTAGTCCCCTGACTTGCTTCTTAAGACTGATGAAGGAGGGTTTTTGTGTTTGGACACAGCCCTTCCTATTTTTGGACAGGATTTTCTTTCTTTGTTGTATGACCTATTTATACTGGAGGTCCATCAAGTGGGCTTGTTTTTAGAGTTTGTCCTATGCTTATTTTGATTTGGAGCTGCTGTTTCTGTGCAGTTATTTACATGCTTGTACAGGGTATCCATAAACACTTCCACATAGGCAAGTGCATACTCTGAATTTGGGGGGGGGGGTTGAAATTTAGTTATGCCTTCACTTAATAGGAGGTATTTAGCCTTGGAGAAGTTCTTAAAGTTTCTGAGGTTTGCTTGCGGCTCAGCCTTTATATTTATTTCAAGGGTTACCTGTTTCTGACGTAATCTGACCAGTAAGGATATTACACAATGGTGGGGAATGCAACGTTCCCTCATATTTGTGAGTACCATATCCAGGATATTTGCACCCCTAGTACACTAGCTGTTCCAGGGTGGTTGCATTGACAAAATCCAGGAAACGTTCAGCCTGTATGTTGGTCATTGTGTATTATTCCAGTTTATGATGGGATAGTTGAGATCACATTTAAATATGGTGTTGGGCTGAAATGTGACTGAATCCAGTATGTTCAAATATATGGTATGGTTATCCTGAGTCATAGACATCAACGTATAGTTAGCAAGGTTATATTACTGGATTTTACCTGAAGCTAGTTGGACATGGAGTAGCTCAAGCATGTCACATTATTTGACCAATATGGAGATGTGCTTTCTTTTTATGTAGACTGATACATCTCCCCCTTTTGTCCCTTCTTGTGTAGTAGCTGGTCTAAATGTGTGGAAGGCATTATAGCCTTGTACTGCTGGGGTGCCTTCTGTGCCTTTTAACCACATCTCAGTAACTGCACAGATGTCAACAATCTCCAGGGTGAAGAGCACTTCCAGGTAGTGAAGCTTCTTGTAGAGACTCCTAGCACTGAGTAGTAGTACGTGTAGTCTGTCTTGCATAGAATAGACTATGTTGGAAGATTTATCAGATTGGTATTGCCAACAAACAGCACTATAGGGGAGTATGATGTTTTGGTCAATATCCAAAAAACTAGTGGGGACAGGTGCAGACCATCCCTGGCAAAGCAGTGTGGTTTGTCAAACATATCCTCCCAAGATGATAATATTGGCCTCCCTTAGAATGACACCAGTAACTAAGCCAATTGTTAAAGTCAATCATCTTCTATTTATATTGTGGCATCGTCCTTGAAGAAGGTAGAATGATGCTCATTCCTAGACAAAAATTTGCCTGGAAAACATAATCTGAAAGTTCTGTCATGTCTCTCTTCATATAGTCCAGAGAGGTATGTCTCAGGTCATTAACACCCACATGGACTATGACACAGTCATACTGGTACTTGTGGTTCAATGTCCTGAGTGGATGTTTGATCTGGCAGATCCTTGCCCTTGATAGACAACTGGCCATAACTGCCTCCTTTCTTAGCCTAGTGAGTAGGGCATTAGTGTGTCTCATGCTAGAGTCTCCAATGACCAATACATTAGGTTATGTGACAGTTTGCCTAAAGAGCTTAGAGGATGAGACACTATGAGATGTGGCTGTATGTGTCCTGGGGAGTGTTGTCTTTGTAAAGTGTTTGGGAGGTTGATGAAGGCAGCATATTGGAGGCCTTTGAAGCTTGAGTAGATTGCATTTAAGGGCCTCAGCATATGAGAGATAATGTGTCTGATCCACAGTAAATGTAGTGTGTGTGTGTGTGTGTGTGTGTGTGTGTGTGTGTGTGTGTGTGTGTGTGTGTGTGTGTGTGTGTGTGTGTGTGTGTAATTGGCAACCTGTTTGAAGATAGTAATGTCCGTATGTGAAAGCTTTCTCTATAAAAATGTAGTGTAATTACATCTCTTGTATGCTATGTCAGTCTGCTTTAGAATAAATTGGTTGTCAGTAAACAGGAAAACATTGCTACATTGTCTCAAGATGCCCATTTACACCAGGCTGGCTACAGAGACATTAAGAAAGAGCACATCCATGGCTGTGGATCCTCTAATTTCTGATCTATGAGAGGAGGTGCAATTGGGGGTGTTGGGCTGGGAGGAGAGGTCTAGAACTGATCTAAAACCACGCTCTTGGGATACTTTTCATCAGGCAAACTATCTGTTCTACACACAGCTAGGTGGTTGGGAAAATATCAAAGGAAGTTTTATATGGACAATTACAACTCCAGGTGTCTGATTTTATACAGGCACTGCAAACCATTGCTGCACAGCTGAGCAGAGGTTCTTGGAGATGAGTTAGAGAGGAGAGGAAACTAATCAGTAAACAGTAAAACTGCAGTGTATATATATATATATATATATATATATATATATATATATATATATATATATATATATATATATATACATATATATATATATATATATATATATATATATATATATATATATATATATATATATATATATACACATAGATCTACTTTGACTCACTAAAAACTCATTTCACTGAATTTCAAAATACTCACACCAAATCACGGAAAGCTAAAATCACTGAAAACTCATTTCAATTAATTACATTTCAGTGAATGTAAGTACTGTTGGGCAAATAAAATGTATATGCCATTTTCCCCACTGTAGTGTGATCCTGAAGTTAGTATATATAGTAAGGGGGTGGGGAGGTACAGCCCCCCACATTAGGGTTTGCGTGTGTGGGGTAGTGTAGCACCCCACCTATGTTTGGTTTTACATTGTTAGCTTTCAGTGAAATGAGATTCAGAAATATAAAAGCAAAGTAGGTGTGGGGAGGGGGCTAATCTTCCCACACCTCCCAATGTGAGATGCTGTATGCTCCACCCCCCTCCAACTATATATACTAACTCCAGGATCGCACTACAGTGGGGAAAAGGCCATATACATTTTATTTGCCCAACAGTACTCACATTCAGTGAAATGTGATTCAGTGAAATGAGTTTTCAGTCATTTGAGCTTTTAACGATTTTTTGAGGGTGAATTGAAATTCAGTGAAATGAGTTTTCAATGAATCAATTCACCCAGTGAAATTCAGCAAAAACACCCAAAGAGGTAGATGAACGTATTTCTGGAAGGCAACAGGATATCCAAACACATAAAATATATGGCAGTTTAATGAAACCAAAACAGAAACATAAGCACTTTCACTGTATTACAATCCGCTTCAGTATTTACCAGGAAATTTCAGTTGATGTTGTTTATAATATGCAACAAAGTATCTTTAGTGCCCTAGATGAGAGTTTACGTATGGGTTTAATAACTAAGGAATTCTTTAAGTACTGTATTGTTGAATTCCCTCTTATACTTAGGTTGCAAGGTTTTCCCAAAATTCATAAAGATCCTGTTCATCCCAAATTTAGATCTATAGTTGCTGGATCAAATTTTTTGACAGAACCGATTTCCATTTATTTAGATACAGAACTAAAAACAGTTCTCTCTAAATATACTTATGTATTAAAATATACGGAGCAATTTCTGACAAGTTTATTTGAAACTACAAATAAGTTAAATAGTTTAAATGATATAACGTTGGTTACCTTAGATGTGGTTGCCTTGTTCACATCTATCCCTAATGCTAAAGGGATAGATATGGTGAAAACACTCATGATAGAACAAGGACTGGTTGATAGAAACAGAGCAGTTTTATTATGTATGCTGTTAGAAATTGTGTTAGAAAATAACATCTTTTTATTTCAAAACACTTGTTATAAGCAAACAACAGGCGTAGCGATGGGCACTAGTTGCGCCAATACTTACGCTAACTTTGTAATGGTATCTTGGGAATTGGAACATCTTTTTACAACATCACAGATCATATACTACAGGAGATTTGTGGATGATCTTTTTATTCTTTGACAGGATGATGAAAGGTCACTTCTACACTTTTATGATAGAATCAACAAGAGTAGTGACTTTTTAAAATTTACTTTAACACATTCACGAAATAATATAGATTATTTGGATGTTAGTATTCATATAAAACAAGGAATATGTGGCACCACAGTTTATAGGAAACCTTGCTATAAGCCTATTTTTTTTACGCAGAGATAGCATGCATAACCCCAGAATATTTCATAATATAGTTAAAGGACAAATAATGAGATGATCTAGATTGTGTTGCAATGAAGAAGTGTATACTAATGAACTAGCTAAATTAAAAGTTAGTTTCTTAGGGAGAGGGTATGATGAGTATGAAATTAATAAAATATACAAACAAGTGGAATCAGAGAGAGAAGGTCAGGCTAAACCTTATTTTTCACATAGATCCATGCATTCACGGACTTCAACTTCCACAACAATGCCAACAAAGCTGCCAGTTGTTTTACCTTATGCTATGAACATAAGTAAAATAGAAGAAACCATAGCTCAAAACTGGCACATTTTGTTAACAGATGACTTGACAAGAAACATTGTAGGTGATTATCCTACATATATTTATAAAAATAAGAAATGTCTGAAACATTAGTTATGTTATCCACTCTCCAACAATGTAAGAAGCACATTATGGCTGGGAAAGAAAAGATGTGGGAAGTGTGCACAGCGTTCTTCTGTGGATGAGTCGAGATTTTTTAGGCATCCTGACACAGGTTATTTATGGGAACTAAGAAATTCTAGTACTTGTACCACAAAGAATTTAGTTTATATATCATCATGCATAGACTGTTATTCAT